>NC_056522.1:248409817-248410619 GCF_019175285.1 Sceloporus undulatus | reverse complement strand
AATAAGTAAAGAGATAGTACAGGAATACCTGGTTAGTCTAAATGAATATAAATCTCCAGGAGATTTATATCCAAGAGTATTAAAAGAGCTGGCTAATGTAATATTGGAGCCATTGGCAATAATCTTTGAGAACTCCTGGAGAACAGGAGAAGTCCCAGCAGACTGGAGGAGGGCAAATGTTGTCCCCATCTTCAAAAAGGGGAAAAAAGAGGATCCAAACAATTATCATCCAGTTAGTCTGACATCAATACCAGGAAAGATTCTGGAACAGATCATTAAACAGAGAGTGAACATCTAGAAGGCAATTCCATAATCACAAAAAGTCAACATGGGTTTGAAAGAAAGAAGTCATGCCAGACAAATCTAATCTCTTTTTTGATAACATTACCATCTTGTTAGATGAAGGGAATGCTGTGGATATAGTATATCTTGATTTCAGTAAGGCTTTTGACAGGCTTCCCATGGCATTCTTGCAAACAAACTAGTGGAATGTGGGCTAGACAAGTTAGTTATAATTGGTTGACTGGCCGAAGCCAAAGGGTGCTCAACAATGACTCCTTTTCATCCTGGATAGAACTGACCAGTGGGGTCCCACAGGGTTCTGTCCTGGGCCCAGTGCTATTCAACATCTTTATCAATGACTTGGATGACAGAATTGGGGGCATACTCATCAAATTTGCAGATGACACCAAATTAGGAGGAATAGCTAATACCCCAGAGGACAAGATCAAGATTCAAAATGACCTGAACAGACTAGAAAGCTGGGCCAAAGCTAACAAAATGAATTTCAACACGGAGAAAT
>NC_056522.1:248340016-248409717 GCF_019175285.1 Sceloporus undulatus | reverse complement strand
TCCAACATCTTTATCAATGACTTGGATGACAGAATTGGGGGCATACTCATCAAATTTGCAGATGACACCAAATTAGGAGGAATAGCTAATACCCCAGAGGACAAGATCAAGATTCAAAATGACCTGAACAGACTAGAAAGCTGGGCCAAAGCTAACAAAATGAATTTCAACACGGAGAAATGTAAGGTAGTGCACTTAGGGCGGAAAAATGAAATGCACAGATATACAATGGGTGTCACCTGGCTGAATGAAACTATGTGTGAAAGGGATCTGGGAGTCCAAGTAGACAACAAATTGAACATGAGTGAACAGTGTGATGCAGCAGCTAAAAAGGCCAATGTAATTTTCGGCTGCATCAATGAAAGTATAGTGTCTAGATCAAGAGAAGTAATAGTGCCACTATATTCTGCTTTGGTCAGGCCCCACCTGGAATAATATTGTGTCCAGTTCTGGGCACCACAATTCAAAAAGGATGTTGAGAAACTGGAGCGAGTCCAAAGGAGGGCAACTAAAATGGTGAAGGGTCTGGAAACCATGCCCTGTGGGAGCTGGGTGTGTTTAGCCTGGAGAAGAGAAGGTTAAGAGTTGATATGATAGCCCTGTTTAAATACTTGAAGGGATGTCATATTGAGGAGGGAGCAAGCTTGTTTTCTGCTGCTCCAGAGACTAGGACCCGGAACAATGGATGCAAGCTCCAGGAAAAGAGATTCCACCTAAACATTAGGAGGAACTTCCTGACAGGAAGGGCTGTTCAACAGTGGAACAAACTCCCTCGGAGTGTCGTGGAGTCGCCTTCCTTAGACGTCTTTAAACAGAGGCTGGATGGCCATCTGTTGGGGATGCTTTGATTTAGATTTCCTGCATGGCAGGGCATTGGACTGGATGGCCCTTGTGGTCTCTTCCAGCTCTATGATTCTATGATTTTTTTAAAATCCAAAAAACAAAGCTTGATTTTTGCTATTTTATATAAGGAACACCATTTATTACACGCTGATATATAATGGGCCTTGAACATCCAAACCCCAGCAGATACCAAGGCCCAAGTGTATTTTAGATTTTGTTGTGTGGCCAAGATGACTGCAAGCCCTTTAATCTTAGGGATTCAAGATGTAATAGTGACTTGCTTCACATACAGGAAGAATGTCTCAGGGAACTTTCTTCTTTACAGCAGGGATAGAGACCTTTTGGCCCTCCAGATGTTTTGGACCTGAGTTCCCAGAAGCCCAAGATATGGCCGATACAAAGCAATTATGGGTGCTGTTGTCCTTAAAAAAAATAGACAATGAAAGATTCTCCACCTCTGCTATACATAAAATAGTGCTCACTACTTGTCAGGTTTTTTTGCGGTTAAATGGACAAGTTGATGAATATTTGCAACATATTGTACTTTGGATTCTCATCTAGTGCAACACTAAATTTCTGCTTTGGTAATTTATTTCAGCAGTGCTCACTTGGAACCCTTCACTAACATCTCAGCAGATTCTGTTTTCTACTGCTATATGGTGTGTGTGACATTTGTGTGCCAACCTCAAGTGCCATAAAGGATTTGTTGAACTCTAAATGTAACAAAACACAAAACAAGTGCTATGAGGCTACAGAGAGTTAAAAACAGACATTTCAGTGACAAATGCACAGGCAGAAATACAACATATACAGAATCAAATGCTTACTTCTGGGATCCTCCAAACTGATGTTCCTTGTTGATGTGATATTCCGATCTAAAACTGGAAAAATGCAGTGGGAACTGATCCCTTAGAAGGCATTCATTACATATAACACATTCCGTCATAGACAAATGCCAAGCTTTTCTTGTGCCTCTGCTTGTAGTTCATTCATGAACAGCTTATATTGTGCTTCTAACAATAATTATTACAAGAACATCAGTTCAGATGAATTAGATTCCTACTCTACCTCCCCCTCATCTTTCTCAGGTCCAAATGTCAGTTTATGTATGAGTGGAATGCATAGATGAAAACTGGGATATATTTCTTTTTGCCTGAGCTTATGTGGAAGAGCAAGATTACAGTCCTCTTCTCCTTTTGCTGAGCTATTGTGTGCAAACTACATTTGCACTTTGAACTCAGTTTGCAGCAATTGAAGTAAGCTGAGAACAAAGGGGGAAAGTGGGAGGAGGTAGGAGAAACCAATACATGTTAAAAGCAACTGCAATGATGGAACAATTGAAGGTGTAGATCTTTATTTCACTCACACAAGAATGAAAAGTTTTTTTCTTCACTGTGTGAGTTTAAGAGATCTTTTGCATATATTTCAACAATTAAAAAAACATTTTTGGATTATTCCATATAAGTTTCATAGAGGATTTTGTGTGTGAAACCTCCTCCCACAGAAAATTTTGTGCAAAATACCATGTTTTTGAGTGCTGGTCTTTTCATTCACACATGAGTTCAAAAAAAGGAAAAGAAAAAAAAAAGAAAAGAAAGAAAGAAGGAAGGAAAGAAAGAAAGAAAGAAAGAAGAAAAGGAAAAGGAAAAGAAAAAAAAGAAAAAAGAGAAAGTTTGTGGCACATTGTAGAATCTTTTGGTAGAGTACCTTCATATATTGACAACACATTTTTATATCATGGACTAGAAAATGTGTGAATATCCTTTCCATTCTAATGCAGGTGTTTGCTACAGTAGCCCAAGAGGGTGCTTTGAAATATTGGTCTTCTCTATGCAATTGCCTGGAGATACTGTATAAACATAATATCTTCCCTGAGCCAAAATCTCTCCCTGCTTGTAACTCACAAGTGGGTCCAAGCAGAACATTCCTTGCGCTTTGTGGATCAGGGCCAGCCCTGAAGGCTTGGAGAAGGCCCTTTTATGGTAGCATTTCTCCATTAGAAATCAAAAAAGAAATAAAGGAGCCACAACCACTCAACTCATAACAAAACAGAGGAGGGAACACAAACACAGACCCTGGAATGTGTGTGCCGGCCAGGGAACAGTAATCTTGAAGGGAGCCCTTGGGTGGGAAGGCAGATCAAATAATTAGGAGTATGAAAACCTCTTCTCTGCCCTGAGTAGGATGATAATGCAGGAATGTGTGTCTGACAGGGCAGGGCACAACATGCAAAGGGGAGAGTAAACATTTTCTTATGGACTCTGTTTGATCACTTGGTGAATTGATGGAGACATGGTTGGGGTGGTGGTGGTGCAGCAAATAGTTTTAGAAAGTCAGAATTTGAGAAACGTCTGCCATATATTTTCAATGCTATTAGATAATTAGCTAAGGACACCATTGCTAAGCTTCACTGCACTCTGGCTTGAGTTATCTAGGTAAACTATGAGCCCCCAAATCTGGTACCCAGGTAGGAAGCCTTTGCAATCTTTCAGTCCTGTTGTGTTCCTCACTTTGTTTTGTAGGCTGCTTCCAGACCTCAGTTTATCCTGTGGCCAAGTGGCCCCAAAGAACCTTGTTGTATCCCAAAGATATCCATTTATCAGTGGTAGCTTGCTCGTCTGACTTTGCTGTATTGATAAGACAGTGGTGGCTTACGATAATCCATAAACATATGTTTTTTTATGTGGTAAATCAGATTATCTTGGGTACTTTTCAGGGACCACCAAGAAACATGAGAATACTTAACTCTGTGTGTACCTAACTCTTCTTAGGCAAGGAATCCCTTAGAGGTGGTTTTGACGGTTCCTTCCTTTGACATATAGCCTGCAGTACCTGATATTCATTTATAGTCTCCCATCCAAGTACTAACCAGAACTGATTCTGCTTAGCTTCTAAGATCAGACAGGATCTGGTGCTGTTAGAGTATTAAATCATCTGAGTAGTCTTAGTCATTTTCCTATAGTTGTATTGGGGGGGGGGAGCTAAGAAAGAGGAGATTGTTAAAAGAGTGATTGAAATTTGAAGAAAGGTATGTGGCAAGAACCAGTGTTAATAACATTAAAAAGAACACACCAAGGTTATATGTGCTACATATCATATGTGTATTGGTTATGGCTAAACTGAAGTTGTCCTTAATAGATTTCCTATCTGCCTGGTATAATTGTGGCCTTGAAGGCATTTCTTCTTAATATCTGACTAGTTCCTATTTATGAAGAACCCATATTGTATATCTTTATTTGATATCTGAGAATATCTGAAAAATTAGTACTGTATCAGTATTTGATACTGAACAGTACTTGATGGCTAGCATGCAACAGTATTTGGTATTTGATAGTGAACAGCTTGATAGATTTCATATCTGATGCCTAGAAAAGCAAAAAAAATCAAGTTGAAAACTGTAAGCTTATGCACATTTACCTGGAAATAGGCTCCACTGAATATATAGGGATGTACTTCTCAGTAGACATGAATGCAGTCGTTGTGCCTAAGCTTGCCAGGAGCACAGAGTTCTAGGACGAGACTTACTCTCGTGAATCAGTGTGAGTTTATTTGCTGGAGACCTCATAGTGTCATCCAGAATACAACCCTACATCAGGAAAACAGAGAGAGCAACCCCAAGCTGCCAGAAACACTTGAGTCAATGAACAGGAGCAATTTATGGACCAGCAGCCAGGCGTCAATCATGGACAGTCATTTTGATGCACTCCTTCCCCTGACAACCTTTGCAACCCATGTTGCTGGATAATCCTGATGAGAAATATATACCAGTGGACCTAAATATCATTTCCCTGCTGGCCCTTTCTATATCATCCCCTCATCATACTTTCCCTTACTCACACTTCCCTCTCACCCCAGCTGGTATCACATTCATCACACACACTGAACCTGAATGAGGGGAGAGAAGAGGGGTCACCTGATAAGCCCCTTTTTTACTCTCCCCTCAGAGTCCCAGAGTTCTGAGGCCAGAGAGAATCAGATCTTATGAAGGTGTGACAGAGGAATCCCTATCTGCCACTCTCAAGCAACAAAGAAATGTGTGGTATTGGCAATTGTGACCATGACTGAGTGGACCTAAAGAAACAATGAACTGATCCTGAAAGGGAAGACTGCTACCCACTCACTCCAGTAGGCCCCTTTTGTCTTGGACAGTGGCTTGACAAACATTGGTGCAGTTTCCCTTCTGGCACCTTCTCTAAAGATGGAATACTTTCATGACTTGTATAAGTGTTAAAACTGTTAAAAAGATAGCTTGTAAGAGTACAGGAACCTGCCTGAAGTAAGAGGATTTATCACCCCACAGAGGATAGGGTGCCAGTTGTAGTTATTGACAAGTGATTGAGGTGCCGGATGGCTCCTATATATGTGAGGAAGGCACCTGAGTTGGAAAGACATAGGATATGGGATAAGAATGCCCTTTTCCTGGGTTGGCCATGGTCCATAGAGCCCCTTTCCTGTTCTCCTAGTGAATTTTATAACAATGCCTGGCACAACACAATCTTTATGAGCTTTCTGCTGAATCCTACATCCTTCAACCTGTGTGTCTTCAGTGTGAGAAGTACTGTTACATGCCCTTAGTTGAAACAGAGCAGTATTAATAGCTGCTATGCTACTGGAGAACAATATTCAAAGAGAGGATTGAGTGGCATACTGTAGTATGTTACTAATTGGCCAGTGGCTGTCAGGTTCCCCCCTCCCCATTATTTTCCTTCCATGTTTCAGAGACCATTGAGTTGTTGTTGTTGATGATTGTGTTTTATGCCTTTTAAGTTGACTCTAAGTTATGCCAGTTCTATGCTTGAGATTTTTTGGGGGGCAGGATTTGTTCAGAGGTGGTTTATCCTTACTGTCCTCTCAGGCTGACAGAATGTGACTTGTCCAAGTCACACAGTGGGTTTCTGTGCCTGAATGGGAATTTGAACTCTGGTGTCTTGAAGTCCTAGACCAGCATTCAGACTGCTACAACATGCTGGCTAATAAAATAACATTTCTGGTTGCACAAACAGTTCCTCCTGTTTTTGCCTCTCTATCTTCCTCTCTTGCCCACATCTTCTCTGAATATAGCAGGAACATTGTCACTCCCTGTTTCTTTTCTTTCACAGTTATTTCTCTGTTTTGAGGTTTCCAAAATAGTCTCCATGTTATTCTTTCAAAAAACCAATTTAATAATATTTAATTTAATAAAAAATTATTTAAAAACCAACCCCCCCCCCAAAAAAAACCAAACCCAAGAGTGTTGTGTGACTCCTTAAAGCAGCAGTTGGGGATCACCACAATATGAGGAACTGCATTAAAGGGTTACGGCATTAGGAAAGTTGAGAACCACTGCCTTAAAAGCTAGTGGATTAATAACCACCAGCTAAATAGGTTCCACAAATGCTCATGCAATGCTAACTTTGTTGCTTTGTTGCTTGTTTCAGGGTTGTCTTTGTTGCTTGTACCAGGGTTGTGTTTTGACACAGGACAGTAATAATAATCATAAGCTGCAGTTGAGTTGTTTGCTTCTTCTCTTCATTGGATTTTATTCCTGGTTATTACATTCTTCGCACGATTTCTGCAGAACTAATTTCAAGAAAAGCCAGTTTTCATTTTGCCAGCTTTGCTGTGCTTTTGTGAAAATTATTCTGGAGGTTTTCTGGAGAAAGTACAGAACATCCTTCATGATTTGGGATTATTTTAGTCTTTGCTTGGTAAAGTGATTGCATAACTTAATAGAGCAGAAAAGAATGAAACATTGTCATGTCAAATGCTGACACTCTGTTTTCTCAGTCAAAAATAGTGTTTAGCCCTGCCTACCAGCAAATTGGAGGTCAGATCAGCATTTCAGTTCCTGGTGAGAAGACCTTAACATACATTGGAAGGATGAAGACATGGGGCAGTCACTGTGGCAGGAGGAACAATACTGCATACAGGGGCTGATGGGGAAAGAGCAATTTTAATTTTAATAAGCAGGAACAAACTAGATCAGATTAAAATTCTGACTGATGGCTTCTTGTTGAACCAACCAGGCTGTGGTGTTGCTATGATGTCATGCTGAGATGCTTCTTTTTATGTGTAGATCAAGAGCATTGGTTCCAAGTGCATCCTATCCAGCAAATGAACTTGCTTCTTTCTCCTACAAGAAGGCTGGGGTAAAGCCTGCCAAAGTGTTCAAAATATGAAATATTTCTCTTTCTTTTTAAACTCTCAATGTGTTGATGCCCTCTACTGTTTGGAATTTAACACTGTAATTAGTTCATTCTGCAGCAGTATAGGGCTGTGGGCATTTCCCATCAGATGTAGTTCAGGAGTTGTTTGGGGGAAAAGTAAAAAAAAAAGAATTGACAGGTTATAGTAGTGGAACATCTCACCCGTCTAAAAAGCCACATGCAGTTGCCTATGGAAATGACTGGAGCTGCAGCGTGGATGGATCAGGTGTTTATTTGGCATCTGCATGGGGAAGGGGGGAGTTCTCCCATCTCCTTTTGTTCTTCTGCAAATGTTCTGTAACATGACAGTTTAATTTACTGGATGTGAGGTTCCACTTTGTTTGTGGCCACACTTTTTTACTTTATGGTGTCTTTTATAAGGACATTATGATCTGCCTGCCTCTCCCCATCCCCCTGACACATGTTATGGTGGATCAACCAATGTGATGAGGATTCTCCTTTAGTTAGCTCTCTGGGTGGCCTTGAGCAAATCTTTTTAACAAAGGAACTGTTAAATGGATCTGTAATTGGTTGACCGGCCGAACCCAAAGGGTGCTCAACAATGGCTCCTTTTCATCCTGGAGAAAAGTGACCAGTGGGGTCCCACAGGGCTCTGTCCTGGGCCCAGTGCTATTCAACATCTTTATCAATGACCTGGATGACAGAATTGGGAGCATACTTATCAAATTTGCAGATGATACCAAATTAGGGGGAATAGCTAATACCCCAGAGGACAGGATCAAGATTCAAAATGACCTGAATAGACTGGAAAGCTGGGCCAAAGCTAACAAAATGAAATTCATCACGGAGAAATGTAAGGTATTGCACTTAGGGCAGAAAAATAAAATGCACAGATATAGGATGGGTGACACCTGGCTGAATGAAACTATGTGTGAAAGGGATCTAGGAGTCCAAGTAGACCACAAGTTGAACATGAGTGAACAGTGTGATGCGGCAGCTAAAAAGGCCAATGCTATTTTAGGCTGCATCAATAGAAGTATAGTGTCTAGATCAAGAGAAGTAATAGTGCCACTGTATTCTGCTTTGATCAGGCCCCACCTAGAATATTGTGTCCAGTTCTGGGCGCCACAATTCAGAAAGGACATTGAGAAACTGGAGCGTGTCCAAAGGAGGGCAACAAAAATGGTGAAGGGTCTGGAAACCATGCCCTATGAGGAACGACTTAGGGAGCTGGGGATGTTTAGCCTGGAGAAAAGAAGGTTAAGAGGTGATATGATCGCCCTGTTTAAATATTTGAAGGGATGTCATATTGAAGAGGGAGCAAGCTTGTTTTCTGCTGCTCCAGAGAACAGGACCCGGAACAATGGATGCAAGCTACAGGAAAAGAGATTCCACCTGAACATTAGGAGGAACTTCCTGACAGTTAGGGCTGTTCGACAATGGAATGCACTCCCTCGGAGGGTGATAGAGTCTCCTTCCTTGGAGGTCTTTAAACAGAGGCTGGATGGCCATCTGTCAGGGATGCTTTGATTTGGATTTCCTGCATGGCAGGGGGTTGGACTGGATGGCCCTAGTGGTCTCTTCCAACTCTATGATTCTATGATTTGTTATTAGCCTACCCAGCAGGGGTATTATGTCTGAAAATGTAGTGAAGCATTTTGTGCATTGTGTAATATAATAGAAAATTTAAAAAAAGTGAATGCCAAAGCTTCTAGAGTCTTAAGAGTTTTTCTTCACCTTCTCCTCCTTTTGCAAACAATTGTCCCCTCAATCTCAAATTCCTGGTTGTCCAAGTCAGAGTTTAGAAAAGATACTTCCCCTGCTGGCTGAGTGATTCTGGGAATTGTAGTTCCAAAAAGCAAAGTTTCCAAGGCCTGGTCTAAGGAAAACAATCACAATCAATTGTTTCTGTGGCAAGCGGGTAAATACAGATGCCCCCATGTAACATATATTTTATATGTGATCCAGAAATATGATATTTATTATTATTATTAACCTTTATTTATAAAGCGCTGTAAATTTGTAGGCTGGTATCAGGTTTATTCACTGACTTTGAAATAATGGATGCAGAATCCAGATAATAAACAGGGTTTGAAGGCAGATCACCCTCATGTTCTGAGGTTTCAGTCACTTTTTATTTGTGGCCAGGGTGAAAGGCTGTCTCCCGTGATTTGTAGCCTGGGTAGAATTTAGGGTCACTTTCATATTCTGTCTTATTTCAAGGAACATGCATGGTTATCTGAAATTGCTTCTTCAGAATATCACAGACCAGAGTGATTTGTCTTTTATTTAGGAATAGCACCATGGACTGAACTGCCTGTGCAACAGTGCCAACAGAAACTTTCCTCTATAATGCTGTTCTGATGATGTCTGCAACACATTTATGTGACCAGTTCTTTGCCATTGCTCTGTGGTGGTTAGAGTGTAGTGCAAAGTTTAGAGGGAAATTAGTGTTATATTTTCAGTCAAAATTTTGAGTACTGGAACTTTATAAAATGGTTTTCATTGGGCATTTCCAATGCACAGAGTAAAAAGAATTATCTCCTACTCAGAAACAGAATGCTTTGACTGTAAATTACCTCCTGGTTTCTACAGCCTGGTTTTGTTTTGCTTTCTCTAAAGGCTTTGACTGTGAACATGTTCAGCTGCATTCACAATATTGACGCACATTTTGGGCATTTATATGCAACAGATGTGCAAAGATGGAAAATGGGATTGGCAGGATGAATTTTAATTTATTTAAAACCTGTTTACCCTGCCTTATTGGACAGTCTTTATAAGGTGGTTTACAACTAAATAATTAAAATAAAAGCAATGCAGTGAAAATGTATAACAATACAATATAAAACTAAACATCAGGTAAAAAGAGTTAGAAGCCATCAAAACCTAGCTTTAAAAGGGCTAAGTGAAACAAAAGAGTTTTCATGGTCACCGAAAATGGCCAAAGAAGGGGTTTACTGAGGTTGCAGGATAGGGAATTAGAGAGATTTGGGGCCATCATAAAAAGGTCTCTCTATTTGTATTTATTTTGTTTTTTGTACTTCATGTGCTGGGTACTATAGTTTGATGAGTGCTTGTTGTAATTCCTTGAGTTTGGCATCCCTGTCATGTGGGTCTGAGTACTGTAGATGCAATTGTATCAGAGGGCTTGGCTGTAGACTGTGGATCTGGTGGTGTGTTCAGGGTGGAAACTGGTGGCATCTAAGTATGTGTGCAAATAAACAAGGAAAGACTTGTGCCCAGGACTGATCTATTACAGAACAGATTGAAGAAAGAAAATGACATTAGCATCCCATTAGTGGTCACATACAGCTCCCAACTAGGATCACTCAGGCACATGATCAATGAATTACAACCTATTCTGGACAATCATGCCACTGTAAAGTCGAAGGCATTCATGGCCGGCATCCATAGTTTTTTATGGGTTTTTCGGGCTATGTGGCCATGTTCTAGAAGATTTTTTCCTGACGTTTCACCAGCATCTGTGGCTGGCTTCTTCAGAGAATGCTTTGCCTGGAAAAAGTGGGTCTATATATACTGTGTGAGCCTGGGAATGCAGGAGTGATTTGCATGTGTATTGTTCTGTGCTGATGGCAGGCCTCAGGCTGGGAGGCTAATGCAAAAGAGGATTAATGTCTGCTAATTGGTGATCATTATCTGCTGGGAAAGCCCCCCCCCCCCCGACTCTCTGGACCAGACCTATGGTAATTGTGCGGGTTTTATAAAGCTTTAGAGGAACTGTCTTCAGTTCCTTCATATTGCTCTCCTTGACTCATTGTTTATTAGTTTACTGCCCAGTGCTTTTGTAGGGATATATAATTCTTCGATTATAAATCAGTCCGTTGTATTATTTGTGTTCCCCAGCAAAAGCTAGTACAGGAAGACATTCAAAACTGCATTGCCCATACTTCCATTAAACAAGCTACTTATTCAGCTGTCTTTCCTTCAGAACATGATACCTTTGCACATGGCAGGTTTTGGTTGTTCTTCTCTCTTGTTGGACTGATAGCCCAAATAGGCTACTATGCATACATACTCCCTAGATTCCAGTCTTGATAAGAGCCTTCACCCCTTGGCTGTTGTTCTGGAAAGCAGGTTTATACAGGTTGTTACAGAGGGGTCTTGAAATCTCTGTATACTTTGGATCCTTCCCAAGCCACTGTTCATTGGTTTGGCTAAATATTCAGTTGCTTAGCAAGAAGGGAACGTATAGATGGAGCTCCTGGGTGGGAGGGTGGGGGTGGTTACACTGCACAGATAATGCTCAGGTTGTTTTTCTTTTCCTGTACTGTGTGAATCCTAATGTTGGGTTTCCTTTGTGTTTTTCCTTTTAGGCTGCCACGCCTTGCATGCCTGCTGGCAATCATGAACTGGTAAGTAATTTGATTCTACCTTTCTTTTGATTTTTGATTTTTTCCTGTCCTCTGTTGTTGCTATCTCAACCACCAGGTGAAATTTGAACAGAAGGATGTGAAAAGATGGGCTGCTGGAAGGCCTGAAAATTTGCAATGGGATAGAGTAAAATGTACCTAACAGATGAAAATAGGCAGAGTTCAAGACCTAAAAGAAGGATGAGCTGTTTGGAAAACACATGTATTATATACACTAGTACAGTTACATTTTCTTGATGTTCTGTGGATTTTCAGTAACATACTAAGCTGAGATGGGGAAAATAAATGCTATGAGGAAACAAAGAATGATTTTATTGCATGCAAGAAAGGTATGCTCCTTTCCTTCATAGGGAAAGAAGAGAAAAGAAAAGAAACTGGGGATTATACATAGTTGTACTCCTATGTAAACATGCTTAAGGATTGGGTTGCACACTTATTTTACAATGGTATAAATCTAGTTCTGCAACCAGAGTTAATTCTGTGTTTTCTTTCTTGAGCATCTTTATCACCTTCCCCCAATCTGACGTGCTCTAGCAGTGCTGAACTACAACTGCTCTCCAGCTCTTAGAGGTGATGCTAGTTTTAATTCAGCATATCCAAGGAGACCCTGTTTGGTGAAGCTGGGTGTATAATACAGTATATTCGTTTGGACTTTGCATTAGTCCCATGAAGTCTTTCTGTCCATTCTTTGAAGCATGTAGCATCCTAGTTCCTACATTCATTGTCTGCTGTAACCAAGAGGGTAAAAAAAATACTATTACCACATATATACCCATACATACACACACTCAGACCTGCCTTTCATACAGGTTAACAAGAAAACAATGGCATCCATTTGCATACTATATAGCCTTTGTTTTGTACTTGTTTTCAGTCTGTATATCCTGCTCTTCAGCCTCAAGGATTCTAAAAAAACCCACATATTTCTTTATTATCATGTTTATTTATATCCCACATTGCCATTAAAGAGCCATTATCCCGGGAATAAACAGGCAATAAACACCAAGAAATAATTCATGGAATTTCCCCATGAATGATTTGGTGCTGTTTATTGCCTGTTTATTCCCAGGATAATGGTTCTTTAATGGTGACATTGTGTGGAAATCTTTATTGCTATTGCAATAACTGTGTTAAAAATGCAAAGATAGTTTATACTCAGTAAGCGTAGCAGTGCTGCGGGTGGGAGGGGGGAAGAGAATGGGGCAGAATCTTGCCCATTCCAATCAGATCAAGGGAAAGTAAACTGCTGCAGCATCTCCTAGCTTGTAAATTGTTTATCATTAATAGCCTTTCTCATTTTGAACACACACTAATGTTGTTTGGCCACATATGTCCTGATTTTCATCTGTGGCAATATTGGAGGGTATAAATTATTTAGACATGATTAGCCTCTGTTTTTTGTTTTGTTCTGTTTTCATGTAAGAAGCGTCCAGCCTTCAAGAGTAGATTATTTTGGCAGATTCCATTGCTCTCAAGTCTGGAAGGGTGGGGTTAGCTGAGCAAAATCTCTAAATTGGTTTGTAACTCCTGCATATGAAAACCACCCACATGCTCGTCCAATCATTCTGTGGGCCCCAGTCTGGCTCTGTCAAGTCTGACTAAATCAAGAGTTTCACTTTGGAAACCATGTCCTTGGCTCACCCAGTGGGTGGGTGTTGGGTGTTGGGTGGGAGGTGTTTGGCTTGGGGGCTGTGCGTGGACAGCTGTGCAGAAGGTCCATTTGCACACCCTAAAGCCAGCAGTCTTTCTGTTGTGTGCTTGTTCAAAAGACTTCCAAAAGTGAAATAAAAATACATTACAGAAATCTTCCTACTTGGGATTACAGGAGTTTACATCTTCCATTCAGACAATAAGATTTATTTTGTCCTTACATTCAAAACAGAGAGCACTTCCTTTAGTGCAGGGATGGGCAAACATGGTGGATCTAGGAGCCAATGTTTGGCCCCTGGAATTCTCCAGGAGCCACATGGACTGCCAAAAATAAGAAAAGGAAAACAAAACTGGAACTGGCCAAACGTCCAGTTCTGAATTTGACCCTATCTCCCATCCTAGTATTTTTGGATGTTAGATAGTGGCGTTTGGGTGAGGGGTGGGAGTCCTGCAACCTGTTTAAAAAGGGAATAGCTGCTCCAGAAGGCTGTCAAAAGAGCCCATTCACCCTTCTTTAGATAGAAAAAAGTGGTCCTGGCTGTCTGGAGAAATTGAGGAATGCCAACATAGCATTGGAGCTATATACTTTGCCCACCTCTGCTTTACCAAAAGGCAAAGTTGGCACTATAGCATGACATGTGTAGACCACTTAGTGGGGTACAGATTTCCTATCTGGAGTGGTGGTAGTACTGTGCACTGGCTTGTGTACATTAAACAAGGTCTGTGAAAACCTGTATATCTGTGATTGTGGCATCCCAAGATTATCTGACATTCTAGAAATGAATGTGGTGGCAGCTGAAGAAATGCTGCCTACCATTTTGCAAAAGGCCTTGTTTCAGGCAAGGGATGTAAATGCTCCATAATTTCATCTTCACGTGGAAGGGTAAATAATTACTTAGTTTTCTCGTCCCCATAGGAGAAAACAAGTATTTTTCTGCAGTATTCTCTCAGTATTTGAATACCTTGATGTGAATTATCATGTATGTGGGGTCTTCTCTCTCTCTCTCTCTCTCTCTCCCTCTCGCTCTCCTTGTGTGGTGTGTGTGTGTGTGTGTGTGTGGTGGTTTTGCAGAAACTCTGGAGAATAATCCCGAGAATTTTGGAACATTCAAATACTTGGAGAAAATTGCCCCAAAGTCGCACTGCTCTATTGTTCCTCTTGGTGATTTCAAGAAACATGTTTTCCTATTACCCTGGAAGCAGTTTTTTAACTTTTTTGTGAGTAAATAGCCTGAAGGTAGCTTGGACTGGACAGTGGATAGAGAAGAGGTATGCATTAGCAACTAAGCATAGATTTAGCTCTCTGATACTAGCTGTTCCTCTCTTCATGCATTTAAAATCCAGAGGTAGAGAGGTGAAGAAGAGAGAATGGCAGTTTCATGGACATAGAATGAATAACTTCTTCTGCACTCTTCCCATTTTTAGAATGGTTCTCCTGCAGTCAAGTTAGGCTATGGAGATACAATCCCTGTGTTTCATATTTTATTCAGTGTGCTCATCATTGCCTCATCGTCCACCATGGTTACTGTAGCAGATGTTCCTTGAGTTCAGGCATTATCACCCAATCTTTATTTTTTTTTACCTCTTCCTTTACTTGAAATCCTTATGAAGCAGAAATGTTACGGAGACAGGCAGCTGGATACTCTGTCTTGAAACTTTGAAAAACTCAAGATCCCGTGAAAGAGGAGCACAGAAGCTCAGTATCTGAAATAATCACTGTGTTCCATCTATGCTGAAATAAACAAGTATCATGAGATGGGGAGATGCTCTGCTTTTAAACACATCTTATTTGTTCTCTGGTTATAAAACTTGTAACTATTAGTGAGTGATCCCTTGCATTGCTGGCAATTACAAGAAGCACAGCATAATCAGAAAAAGTTGCTTCCTCAAGATCATAATGTCTCATAATTCCTGCTTCCTAGCTCATATCTCATCACCTGTAAGGCTGCATCCTCACTGCAGAAGTAATCCAGGTTGTCACCACTTTAACTGCTGTGGCTCAGTGCTGTAGAATTCTGTTAATTGTAGTTTTATAAGACATTTAGCCTTCTCTGTCAGAGCACTCTGGTGCCACAACAAACTGCAATTCCCAGAATTTCATAGCATTGAGCTATGGCAGTTAAAGTGGTGTCAACCTGGATTATTTCTGCAGTGCAGATGCAGCCTAATTCTCCCAAGATCACTACTAATGGCAGTAGATGTTCCTTTGTCAATGATAAGTTAGTCTGTTTTTTAAAGCAAAAGCTAACATGATATATAAAGTAGTGGTGGTGATCCTCTTAGGGGCTGAGTGCCCAAACAAAAAAGTTCTTCCGGCACCATGTGCTACCCGGTGCCGGGGACTGCCCAGGGTGGCCAGAAATTGTGGATGGTTTTTGGTGACTTTTCTCTCTGAAAGACCACAGATAGAATACGATGGCAAGGGCGACCCTATTTTATCTGGCACCTTCCGTGCAATATTAATCAAAGGTGTGCTGCCTCCCTGAACACATGCAGTTATAATGGCTCTTCTCATAGCAACTAAAGTGAACTTCCATGTTCAAGGGAAATATATCTGGTGATAGTGTTAAACAACAGAAGATGCCTGTCTTATTAGACCCATCTTGGAATATTAACTGTAGAATTAGAATTTTTCTGTCATATTTTTGTTTGTTTAAACATAATGGATGCTTATCTCAGAACTCTGTATAATTAAGTAGAACAAATAATTATTATCCATTATTATGAAGTTCTTATCTGGTAACTTTAGATATGTGTCCCTCTATTCTTTGGCTGACATACCAAGCTTTGGAGCCTTCCAAATGTCCTGTGATCTTTTGCCAAAATCAACTTGCTTGGGTAACTTGCTTGCTGCCACAGAGAGTTCTGTCTTCTTGGGCCATTTAGCAATTCATCCTTATGTCCAGGCAACCAGCCAACTTAGCCTTTAGAGCTGGTCTTGTAAAAGTACCTGATGTGGTCTATGCCAAGTCACATACATCTGCCCTGTGCCCTTTCAAATCCAGTTGTTTCTCCCTGGTCCCAGGAGGGCATTTTGATTCTGTTTTCCTATGCCTTGTTACCAGCTGCTTAGTAGCAAGACTGTTTTCACAAGTGGTCTGCTTCTTGTTATCTCAGCACACAGATTAATCTCTGTGCACACACTGGCATATTTGGATGGTAAACATATGAGATGTGGGTCCCCAAGAGAGCTTCTCAGTCTGATCATGGAGGTTTTATCTGTGGAAGGCATATGGCCCTGCCGCTTTGGGACCGTTATTGTGGGTTTGTCAAGGAAACTGCGGGGTATGCCAGGAGCCAGTCATCTCCTGAAGAGTTGCCCAAGACAACCATGCCTTTGCCAGGCACCCAAGCACAGTCTACTCTGCACACTACAGCAGGACACAGGTGTCATCTTCAGAGCTCCTTGGCAATGGTTGTTGGCAGCCATGAAAACAGTTGCCAGTGGGAAGTAATAGGAAAGGTATAACTCAGTCTTTCTAATCTTCTGAATAATTCAGAAGGTAGCTAAAACAAACACATTGGTTTAACACAGGGATGAAAAATCGTGACCTCCCATATGTTTTTGGACTACAACTCCCATGAAGCTTCATCATTTACCATACTTGCTAGTCCTTGTGGAAATGGAAGCCCCAAAACCTCACATATTCCTCATCCTTGTTGATCAAAAACCACCACTAGCAAATGCTTTTCATCCTCGAATATTGTGTTAGTCACAATACTCATGTTTACCACTGCCAAGTTTCTGGCTATTTCTAATTTGCTTGAAAGCTCCTGTGTTAAACAGAACAATGAGGAGAAGATTGTTCTGGGTCAGACTCTGATTCTTGACTTGTAATTGCCCAGACCAGAGGTGGACCTCTTTTCAGAATCAGGGGTGAGTCCTACAAGGAAGAGGAAAAAATAAAATAAAATTATGTTTTGTCCAACTATAAATCAGATGACTAGTCCAGTGCATTCTTACAGGTATGGCTTAAAATACTTTTCAGGCATACATCACATGCTAATGCTGTAGAGTTTGTCTCTCTTCCATCAGTCACATATCTTTGTATAGGTGCGCCTCTTGTCCTAATCTTTTATCATTTCCATGCAGTTTTTGCAGGTTTTAAGCCTTTGTTTTATTTTGCCTTCATAGCATTGTTTTTGTTCTCTTTCCTTTCCTTTCCTTTCCTTAACTGTTTGTTTTTATGCTGTTTAATGTATTACTGTATCAGAGTGTCAATAAGTTTATAAAGCTTGATGGGTAAACTGCTTGTAGAGAGATCTTCTAGCACCTTTGAGACTAACTGAAAGAAAGAAGTTGGCAGCATGAGCTTTCATAGGCTAGAGTGTACTTCTTCACATGCATTTAGTGGAGTGGAAACCAGGGACATATATATATGCCATTGGTATGTGAAAATGTCAATTCAAATTCAAAATCCTTTGTGTATGGAAATGAAGTAGCAAGTCCAGTTTTAATGATGGTTGTTAATGAACAAAGACATTGGGAACTAGCCATTTTGTATAGAAATGTATTGGCAAGACCAGTTTGGCTTTGGAAACTAGCCTGTAGGTGGGGAGAATAGATGGTAGATAGACACCCCTATGAGGATGGGGTCAGCTAATGCTGAAATGTGTGTAGTGAGCCAGAAAGCTATTATCTTTGTTCAATACATGGTGGAGGGACTGTAGTTTATGGATGAACCCCAATTCTGCTGTTTCTCTTTCCAATCTACCTTTGTAGTTCTTTTGCTCAAGGATTGTTGTTCTGAGGTATCAGATGGAATGCCCAAGGAGATTGAAATGTTCTGCCACCGATTTTTGTGTATTCTTAATGTCTAATTTGTGTCCATTTATCCTCTGGCACAGGGACTGGCCTGTTTGCCTGATGTAGCGTGCTGATGGGCACTGATGACATAGTATGGCATAAATCACATTGGAGAATGAGCATGTGAAGGTCCACCTAATATTGTGGGTGATGCCATTAGACTTTGTGATGGCATTTCCTGGATGAATGTGCAGGCAGAGGTGGCATCTTGGTTTGTGGCAAGGCTTAGTACCTGTGTCCCCATCCATGTCATGTGTCTTGCTGTGGGTGAGAACCTATTTGAGGTTTGGAGTCTGTCTGTAGGCGAGTAGAGGTCTGCTACCAAGAGCCCTTGAAAAAGTGGCATTATTGTCCAGAATAGGTTGTAATTAGCTTACTTGCTGTTCACCGCTATGATCTTTGGAATAGCGGTATATAAATAAAACAAATTATTATTATTATTAATTCATTGATCATACGCCTGAGTGATCCCAATTGGGAGCTGTATATGACCACTATTGGGATTCTGGAATTTTCTCTCTTCAGTCTGTTCTATAATAGATCAGTCATGGGTACGTCTTGTCATGTTTACCTGTTTGTTGTTTTTAACTTTATGTGGTGGGTACTGTAGTTTGAATAATGCTTGTTGTAATTCCTCGAGTTTTGCCTCCCTGCCTTGTGGGTCTGAGCAGATGCAATTGTATTGGAGGGCTTGGCAGGTTACAATTTCCCATCCCTGTGTTAAACCAATGAGTTTGTTTTGGCTGCCTTCTGAATCTGGTGGTGTGTTCTGATGGTGTGTTCAGGGTGGAAACTGGGGGGCATGTAAGTACATGTAGTGGCTACATGCTGCAGGCATGTTTCCAAAGTCATTGTCATCCTCTGTGACTGAGAGTGTGTGACGTGCCCAAGGTCACCCAGTGGGTTTACATGGCTGAGCTGGGATTTGAAGCCTGGTCCCCAGAGTCATAGTCCAACAGTTAAACTAATATATACATCACAGAAAACAGTGGCCTTTGTTTTAAACATCTGAATATCCTCAGGCCTGGTTGATGTTTCACAATTGCTGGCTTGGAGAAAAGCATCCTTGCAGTAGCACTGAGTCCCTCCAATGCTCTTGTTTTTTATGTTTCTTCAAGCAATGGAGAAGAGCACAAGCCATCTTTTTTTCCTGTAGAAGATTTAAACCAGAAAAACAGGTGGAGAAATTGCATTGATTTGCCTATTTATTTAATTTGTATATTGATTTTGGACCCAACCACTGTCAAGTCTATTTAAAATCCAAACCTGAAAACAAAATGAACAAGTTCATATAAACAGGCAGACATTATTATGAACTGTGGCAGTAAAAATACATTAAAGAGAGAATTAAAGAAAAGTGCAGCTTAAGAAATAAGAAGCCGAATGATTCTGTCATCTAAAAGCCCTTTGGAACAAAATAGCGTTAAATGCCTTTTTAAAAGTCTGAAAAGAATCCAACCTGAAGGGAGAGAATCCTGCAGTCTGAACTCCAGACTGATTGTGTCCTCAAGAACTAAGATTACTCCTTGTAAATATCCAGAAACACTTGCAAGTTGCTGAAGAAAATGTGTAGACTGTTTTGGCCAAACACTGTGATTCAGGCAAATGGCATCTGCAGCTACTCCCACTTTTTGTGTCCAGCCTCATATGTCAGAATTTGTATAATAAAGTGTGAAAAATTGCAAATAAAAGTGTAGATTTTTCTTGTGGCACTTATTATTTGCAAGCTAATGGTGCTGTTGCAAAATAGTTGGTTTCAGAAAACCATCATTTCATGTTTCTGGGAGGTAAGATAGTTCTTGGATAGACCTTGGTATGAGTGGCAAAGATGTGATCTGCATGATTCTGCATTGTAAATGAACTTCCCAGAGCAAATGTTTGGGTTGTGGGATAGGATTTATGTTGGTTTTGAATATGCTTTGATCAACTATTCCATGCCTATATATGTCAGGAAAGAAGCTGTCTTCTAGAAGGCATGAGAGTAAGAGGAATTCTTATACTTAGAAATTATTGTTTAGCCATATTTTAATATAATACTATCAGATAGTACCGATTCTCCTGCCTGCTTCTCCCTCTCTCATGGATGAAGCCAGGCCATACCAGGAGGATGGAGGAACTCAGAAAGTCCTGCCATGCTTCTTCCTCTTCTACCAGAGTGTGTTTTAAGCTCAGTCATAGGAGAAAGGAGAGGCCTTGTTTGCCCCACTTTCTTGCCACACCTTCTCTTCCACTAAACCGCTTGTATCTTACAAGGTACACTAAGTCTCATTTCTTCCAAACCGTTGACATTTAGGGAGCAACAGTGGCATTGCAGGATGATGTCTGTGGTGCCACTCCACTTAAAGTGTCACTCAGTTCAGCTCACACCCTGCATGGCTCCTAGTGACCTCTTCCACAAGGCCAGCATAGGCAAGAAGCTTCTTTGTCACTTCCCAGGCAGTTACTTGATGGCTGCAAAGGTAGCAGCGACTGAGATTTGTTGTTCTGAATGTGCAGTAGAACAGTACTGTAGACCTAATATCAAGAAATGTGTTGCGGGGGGGGGGGGGGGGGGGGGCACTAGAGTTGTCATCCAAGAGGAAATGGGGTAGTAGTGCAAAAAATTTGGGACCACTGTACTATCTGCTCTGGCTAGTAATAAGTTTTCAAGGTGGGTGTATTAAACCAAAGGTGGACTCCTACAGCTCTCGATATGTTGTTGAATGGCTATTCCTATTAAATTTTGTATTATAAATATTTGGAGGAGCCTAGAACTTGAACCTAGCCTTCACACTTTCTCTATTTCTCTCCCCTATACAGACATCCACTGAGGAGAGTCCAGCGAAGCATGTAGACACCCCAGTAAGTATGATCTGATTAACTTCTATTCCAGTGAAGTACAAATGGACCTCGGGAAGGTTAATTTTTGTGAATCACAATTTCCAGAATCATTCTTGATGATTGGAGGATTTCTAAACTTTGGCCCGTTACAAACGGCCGTAAAGTATGTCCTGGGGACGTACTAGGCTTAGGGAAAGTGCGTGCCTTATGCACGCACCTAACCCTAATATGTCCCAGAATGTACAAAATGGCAGCGCCCATTCCACACGGGGGCCGCCATTACGATGTCACGAACGCGCCACCTCCAAATGGGGTGGCGCGGACGTGATGTCTTTGCACCGCATGAGGGCACATAGAGCTCCCTTTCTGTGGTGCACGAAGGAGCTACGAAACGGAGCTCCTTCTGTGATTTGCGTTGCTGGCGCAGCCTTTAGATGGCTGCGCCAGCAATGCAAGGGAGTGGGTCCTTTCTCCTCCTCCCCGCTGCCACCAGGTGTCCTTGGGGCTTGAAGCGGCCTTGGGGCTTGGAGCTTGGAGCTTCCCCGCGGCCTGGAAAGCGGCGGATCAGGGCCCCAGAGGCTGCCGCTGTGGAAGCTGAGGCCCCGATCTGGTGGGGGAAAGGAGCGCCTACAGGCCGCCCCAAAGGGGCGGTCTGTAACGTGTCTTTGTTGTCCAAAAAAGGTAACATTTCCAAGCTGAGCACACATAAGAAGGGAAATGCCCCAAGCAACTGTAATGCCCTCAGTTTAGTTCTTTTTCTCCCTAATATTGGGAGCGCATCTAAAATATACCATTACTACTTTAACACCCATGTCTCCTTTCTGTGGAATTCTAGGGTTTTTAGTTTGATAGAGTACTTAGAATGATGTTCCAGAAAGCTCTAGTACTCTAGAGAACTAGAGTTCTGTAGCAGAAAATTCTAAATCTCTCAGCAAACTACTAATCCCAGAATTTCATAGGGTGGAGCCAATACAATTAAATCAAACTTCTTATATTTGTAAAGTGTATACTCTTCATTCATCTTCTCTGCAGCTTTCTCATTCTAATGTGTGATCTCTCCCCAAACCTCACAGCCAGCTTCTTTTAGAACCCCTTATGCCTTATCTTTGTTTCTTGCCCATTTCACAATAACAATACACTTTCAAACAGGGGCTTGTTCAGGCCTGTGAACACTCTTCAAGTCAAATATCAGGTGGCCTGAAGTATTATTGCTAGGCAATCATAAGTGACTTAACATTGGAAAGGGTTCCTTAAAATTTGGCATGGTCTACATTTTGCTAAACCCAGTTTAAAAGTACTGCAGGATGCTGTATAAGGATAGGTCAAATTCCATGCCCACAGCCGTATTTAATATCAGCAACCTGTTGACTTTCTAGTGGACAGCTGTGTTTTGAAATGGTCATGTTGCATGGGGGTGTTGATATGTATTGCATGAGTCATGCATCTGATTTAGTGTTTCCTTGTGGAGCATAAAAGGCAATTTACAGTATTGTATTGAAGGATGCTATTGTGATGGGTATTTCCTAGGCAAGGTGCATATCTGTGAGGGAGAAGCTTATGCTTCCTTTCATTCCTCTTGCCTCCCTATTGAGAGAAACCTCACATTTTGAGAATCACTGATGTCTAGATGCTGCCCATAGATCTGAGCCAGAGGCAATTGACTCCTCTGCTTAGCCCCAAAGCTACTAGTACTGATGAATGAATGCAGAAAATGAGAATAGCAGCAAACCCATATATCCAGCATGTATAAGAAAAACTGATCCTAAAAGAAAGACTGGGAAGAGATGCTGGCACATCATCCTGCAAAGTAAAAACAAATATTGAAGGGGAAAACAACATTTTAAAAATAAATAAATTGCTGGAGTAATAAACAACACTGGGAAATGTCAGAAAACAGCTTTTCTTCTTATCTTACAGAGCACAAAAAATGTAAAAGCTGTCAGTTTAGGAATGCTAAATAAAAACTTCCTCCCAAGTCCCCAAAACATGTTCTGCAGCAATGAGAGATGTGTGGTCCCTTCTTGGAATTTCTGTGCTGCTTTTAAGAAAGTAAAAGATTTGTTCTATGTGAATTTCTGCAGTAGTACAAGTTTCAAGTCTGTGGAATTCCTGACCATGTCTTCCACTAAATCAGGGGCCAGGTCCCCCCCCCCCCCCATCAACTTCCCTGCAAGCTACAATCCTTTACAGCAAGCCCAAATGCCTCATTGGTGACCCTGTCCCCATTTTGAGAAGGATTGCAGTGGGAAAAGAAAGTATTTGAGAGTAATATGCAGTTTTGTAGTGTTTGTAGAGTGAGATGTTTTGGTGGGAGTTTAGGGGCTTTAGTGACTAGATTATAAAAAAGAAGAAAAGCTAGATAAGCTCATGTGTGAGGGGGGGAGGGGGAGGGAGAGAGAAAAGCATAATCTCCACAAAGGTAGAAAAGCATTTTTCATGTGTATGGCAATGTAATAAAATTATTCCAGTGCATTTGGCTATAGTTGCTGTCAGTCAAATAACAGATTTAAAGTATGAAAGAGCAAGCTACAATACCAGACAATGCTAATAAAGCATAATATAAGCAGGTAGACATCTGAGTGAATAGCAACTGAAGTATATAGTGGTGATTATGTTATTTTACATTTGTGCAATCTTGACATTTAGGAGACACTCCTTCAGTGTACCCATTACCTGTCTTGTCTGACATATGGTATAAGCAATAGAATCAACCCTTGCTATCAAAAAATGATTGAAAATTGGAACTCTTGGGGTTTAACAAAGCTTTTTAACAACTGTACCTGACTACATACATGCACAGGTAATCTGTTTGCATGTACATTGTATTGTCTGAAGCAAGGAATTAGGGAAGATCACAGAGGGTGACTTCTGTGATTAGATAAATGGTGAGAAACAGTTTTTCTAAGTAGGCATTGCAATCTGTGATTTTTCTTCACTTGTAGATTTTAATTGAAACATGACAAGAGCGATGGATAATGTATAGAAATGAAACATCTGGATCAGTTATAAGACATGGAAGTTTCATGAGATTCAAAGAGAACCTGGAAGCCAAACTGTTTTTATTTGGTGAGGAATGCAAAACGTCTTGCCCCAAGCCCAATGTCCTTGTACAACCGCAAGGGTATGAAGAGGCTCTCTCTGGGAGAGGAGCCATCCTGGCTTGTCTAGCTGAAGTGAGGGTGTTGCTGTTTTTTTGGCTTGGACCTACTGCTACAACAATCCAGTAAAGCTGCCCAGAATACTGGTCTAGAGGAAATGTGGGTTCAAGCCAATCTTGCATTAACTGTGTCCCTTGTTACAGTGGATTGCGATTGGATGCCTCTACAGCTAGTTCTCTCCAATCCCTTGTGGTTGTGTTGGCACTGTGAGGGCCTTCAATCCTATTGCTCAACAAAAGAAAAGAGCCTGGCTCATACTCATGGGGATGAGTTGCCCCCTCTTTGGCAATCCAATCCAATCCAAATTTGTAATAATCAGCACAGCTAAAGTCAAATCATGTGGATTTGAACAGAACAAGGCTCTGTGTTCTCTGGAAAAACAAGTTTCTTCTGGTGCTGTCCCCCTTTTCCCCCATTACTTTCATAGCCTGTAAACATCTACAAAAGCTCCACCCAAAAGTTGAGTGCCTGTTCATTACCATAGCACTTTTTCTTTGCTAATCAAGGATGTCTTTGGAGCATGGCTGCAGTTTTATAGCATTTTCTTTGATGGGCTGTCAGCAGAATATGGGGATTAATGTCTGTATCATATTTCTAACCATTTGTTTTGTTGGATTTCACATAACAAAGTGATGGCTTAGAATCATAGAATCATAGAGTTGGAAGAGACCACAAGGGCCACCCAGTCCAACCCCCTGCCATGCAGAAAATCTAAATCAAAGCATCCCCGACAGATGGCCATCCGTCCTCTGTTTAAAGACCTCCAAGGAAGGAGACTCCACCACACTCTGACGGAGTTTGCTCCACTGTCGAACAGCCCCTACTGTCAGGAAGTTCCTCCTAATGTTGAGGTGGAATCTCTTTTCCTGTAGCTTGCATCCATTGCTCCAGGTCCTAGTCTCTAGACTCTGCTAGGAAACCCTGAAAACTTTTTAGAAATTCCTCATTGAGAAAATCAGTATGGGACAGGCTTTCTAGACAGCTTCCCTACTACTACCAAGATTCCCTGGCAGTGTGCAGTCATAGTGGTTTGGATACTTGGAATCATTTTATATAGGGTTGGCAGAAGGAGATTACCTCTCCCCCTCCATTTTTCTGCAAGACCTCAAAGGCTCTTGAAAAGCACCCCTCCCTGAAGGCCTGACTGAAGGGGCATGGGGAAATTACTCAAAACCAGGTACAGCCAACTTCTGTAAGCAGGTATAAAAGGCTTTGTTTCAGGGTAAATGAGGTGACTTTAATAGTCTTCAAGGCAGCCAACATGAGAGAGTTACAAATACATGACAGAGGGCCTGAACAGACAGTCCAAAATAAAGCTGCTTTAGGTCACTTTGGAAGTATGCTATTTATATGCTGCATGTGTCCTAAGAGGCCGGAAGTCGCGCAAAAGCCACACTCCAGTCCTAAGGACTAGAGTGCAGCTTTGGCGCAGCTTCTGGCCTCTTAAGATGTGTGTGTCATTTAAACAGCATACCTCCAAAGTGACCTGAAGCAGCTTTATTTTGGCCAGTCTGTACGGGCCCCAAGTAAAAAAAAGTGAAATTCTCAGAACTGGTCAAACAGTTCAACTCAATAAATAAACCAGGAAAAATGCAATGCTAGCAAGCACATACATAAGTGGATCCTAAGCAGAATAGAGAAGTGTAAATCAGTCTCCTAAAACAAACTTGTTACTAAGCCTTTGAAAGTTACTAGCCTAAAAAAATGTTCCTGACCTTATGAGAAAAATATACATCTGTAGGAGTGGTCTATTTCTCCTTTTGTAGCATGCTTTGCTTCAGTATGGCTATAGTGAAAGTGAATCACAGATGCCAGTGAAAGCTGTTACATTTGGTCTACATGTGTTTGTGTGGCAGTGTGGATGGGCTGTCCTACAGTTGCTTGAGAACTGAAATGTGCATCATTCCCTGACTTGTTCCCCTGCCAGCCAGGTGCAACTTCAGTACTGGAAACAGGGAGCAGGGTGTCATCCAGGAGCTATTTATGAAAGCACCATTTAAAGCAGGGATAAGGGACCCATATACTCTCCTCATATTGAAGTGCAATTATTTCTATCATCTCTAATTAGACAAGCAGGCTGATGGAAATCAGAGCCCAACAACCTCAGGAGGGCCACAGATTTTCTTGTTCAGATTAAAAGGCCTTTTGGATGCTTCTCAGAGAACAGGATTAGCATTTTCATCCTTCTTGATCTCTGTATTTAGCACAATCTAATCTAGACAGTGATTTCCTGTCTTTCTACCTCTGGAAAGAACTTTCCATGTTGACAGCAAGGAACAGTTTCTATATTCTAGGGAACCCCTTTGTTCTGTAAAAGATTCTCCGTTGTGCTGAAGGATGCAGAGAGCACGGAACGATGGCCAGGCCTATGTGGGTTTTATTGCAGCCTTGTGTACATTGATAACAAATCCAAAACACACCCAGCAATCCCATCACTTGTCAATACTAGGGGAAAATGGTAGTGATAATAGACAAGCAGTCATTTCCCCGTTTTTCTTGTTTTAGAACCCAGTGGTAGTAACAGAGTCTGAAAACCACTGATCCATGCTGACACAGTGGGATATTCATGTTTGTAGATTTGTAGAATGCTATATGGGAAATAAAAAAACCCTGAATAATTTGTGTTTAACCTTGCATTTCTGTGAATCCAATTCACGGTCTCATATCCTATAGCAATGATCCTGTTTTCTCATTGGTTACTGAAGCAGGATGGCCCTTGGTTGCTTTTGCTCTATCAAACTGGCCCAGCTGTTCCACTAGAATTTAAGGCAAGGTGTGTATCAAATGGGAAAGAGGGAAGTAATTATGAAAGCAGTTCTCTAGGACCACTGAGGTGCCAAGATTTGCAGGGAGAATCATTTGTCGCTCCCATCTTTCTTCTTGGGTCTGAATTCTGGACAATCTCTCTTCTGAGCTTTAGTTCGACTGGAAGCTGTTATTCCTATCAGCTGATATCTGCCTGACTCTTTCTCGTGGTGTGTGTATGTTGAGGGAGAGTGTTTCAGGAAGGGGTGGGGCCCAATTTCCATTGGCAGTAACAACAACAGGAGAGCTGTTTGTAGTTAGCATGTTGTATTGGGAATTAAGCCACAGGGTCTAAACCAGCGGCATCAAAGAGTGTCCATCCCAAGCATGGTGCCTAGTGTGTGCCAGGCTTGTGCTGCTGTTTAATCAAACACTGTCCCTTTATTCTTGTGGACTTTCTTGGCTTGACTCCTTGTGGGGAAGAGGGAGAGGTATTGTTTTGGATGGAGAATCCAGAAAAAGTGGGCACGATGCCCTGGAAATGGATTAGCAAAGCTGTTACTCTGCCCAAGGTAAGCCTTTGTTTAAGCTTGGGTGAGAGTTTGTGGTGGGGAGTGGGTGGGGGAGAGTAGAGACTTGTAATTGGATTTTGTTCAACATTTCCAAAAGAGGGATTTGTATTGGGGGTCTGGGCTCCCTGGGAAGGACAGACTTCTTAGATCAGACTATAAGACTGTAGAGAATTCATGGTAGCATGAGGAAGGATTGCCTTTCTTGTATGGTGAGCCAGTATGTTTATGAATGTCTGTGGTTAATCAGAGAACGCTATATCAATCTATTGTTTTTCCACTCCCCCCCCCCATGTAACTGATGTGGATTGGAGCAAACCACAAAAAGCAATCTGTCATGTGATCTGGGATGATTGAGATTATTTTTGTGTCGTATCTAGCCCAATGAACAAGAATGTATGTGTGCTTCAATAAAATACTATTTAAAAATAGTCATGTTTTAACAGTACCAAGGTGCCTAGAGAAGAGAAAGCAATTTCTTAGGTTCTCACTTCAGTATGAAAGCAATCCTTTTTGCACCTCTGGAGATGGCCAGAAGGATGAATTTTGTTTTGGGATCTGTATTGTTCTTCTGAATTGAGAGCTGCTTTGAGTCCCAATTTTTTTTGTGGGGAGAGTGAGATGGTGATGTAATTATGATGATGGAAAAATAATGCTTAGGAGTCTCTGTGTACATTTTCAAAATGTGTACAATTGAACAATCCATAAAATTACACTTTTAGAAATGAAAAACAAGCTCACAAAATGCATACAATAGAAAATGGTATTTTAAAAATACACACATTTCTTGTAGCAGGCACAGGAGAGTGGAAGTTGTAGAGTATGTTGTGGGACACAAGACAGAACAAGGATCAACAGTGGGAAGTTAAGAACCACAATGAAAATATAAGGATTCATACATGCCTATATGCGCCACTCACTGTTACTCTTGGAAGAAGGATAGGGAGAGGTGACGGTAAATGGAAGGAATTGGAAATGAAAATCTTGGAAGAGTGGGATGGAAGGGCAGAATGAAATTATTCAAGACTACAGCAATGGAATACACCCATTCTAGGTGATCCTTACCATTTTAAAACCTTTTTGAAAAAGAAATCCCCCAAATCCTGGGCTTCAGCATTTGAAGGAGAGTCCTGTGTGGGAATGCCATTTATCTGACTAGAGATTGTCCCCAACAGTGCAGTTTCTGCCTTAGGTCTGCCGTCCATTCGTCCTTTGGGTTGGGAAATGGGGGGGATCATAATTTTCTACAGGGGTGTAGCTATTCAAGAGTGGGCAAATTGCTCCTCAAATAAGAATAATGCCCCCCCCCCGCATGATATTTTTCCTTGAGCTCCCAAATTTCTAGGATTTCAGTAACTTAAAACTCCAATTGATCACGTAGAAATAGAGTTTAGACACCCAAAGGAAAGAGGCAGGCAAAGTTATGAAGGGAATGCAAACACGGCAAGGTTAAGAGTCCTGGATGTATATGTAATGCTAGAAATTTGGAGACCGAAGAAAATTTTCATCGGGGGTGTGTGTATTATTGTGGGGCAATGTCCTCACTATGCCCCTGGACATAGCTAGTCTCCTGGTTCTCTATAATGGTTAATCCTCAGAGTTTCTTTTATTTTCAACCAAACATTTAATTTTTAAAATATCCTGTCTATTCTTGTGAAACTAGACATGCCCATCTCCTCCCACCCACCCCACACAGAGCTTCTAGGACATGAAAATGAGTTCAGATCAGTCATTCCTTAAAATGTGTCAGTTACAAAAAGCTGAGCAATGCGTTTGCTTCCAGGATCAGTAACAGGAGTTAATACCAGATTTGGCATGACACATATAGTACCCTTTGCTTTGGTGAAGTGTAAATGCTTTTGGTGAAATAAAAGGTATGGAACATGTTGACAAAGTTAGCTTCATCATATTTCACTCATCTTCATCATGGTTCCTTTCTGCTAACTGTATAGCTTGTCCATATTCTCTCTCTCTCTCTCTCTCTCTCCTCTCTCTCTCTGTCCTTGGTACTAGGCCACATATAATTCAACAACTGTTTAAAAAGTAAATTATTAGATACAGTGGTGGTTCAAACTCAGTACAGCAGTACGAAGTAAACTTCAGCTTGAATAAAGAGGAGTCCTAGAATGTGACTTTAAATTACTCCTCTTTTTTGTTTTTTTGTTTCTTGGCTTTCACTGAAGATATTAAAACAAACAAGGTGTGAATTTGTATTTTTTCCCTGTTGGATGTTTCTTTAATTAGAACCCCCTACTTAGTGTTTCAGCAGAGGTCACAAAGACACCAAACAAATCAAGTATACATGGAATTTTTTGGGGCCATGGGAACTGTGCATAAATAGAAGCTTCCTGTTCTGACAACTGAAACATTTCCTCCTGGCATTTTGTTCCACAAAAGCCTAAAGCCAAGGCAAACTGGAGTATACTTCTAATGGCTTGGGGAGATCTTTTTTAAAGTACATCACAAAGTTTCCTTCTACTACTCTGTCCTGCTTACTACCTGGGCGTCTCCCAAGTAGTTTTAAAGAAGCTGTGGAATCCCCTCCATCTGTAGCACTTTGTTATACACTTTGCCTTAGGTTGTGAGGAGAGGCCAGATTTCACACAATCATCTTTCTCATGTTAAAACTATCAGTGGTTGAACTGGTCAGTGGATCTCTCTGTGTGCCTAGAGATGAGTGAGCCATTTCTTGGGTTTGCTATGTGCCAAAATAGTCTTATGAACTGTTCAGTCTGTATTGAGATCCTAAATCTACTGGAAGGTTAAGGAAAACTGAGTTGGGTTAGGATGTTTTGCTGGAGCAAGACAGTATCAAAATGTAAATGGTTAAATAAATAAATAAATAAATAATCACAGATTTCTGAGATTGCTGAACTTATATGCCTTCTGAGCCTGTATATGCCTACTTCTTACTCTCACAGTAAGTTCTGTTTTGTTGTTTTCTTTTTATAGATTGTACAATACACCCCACTCCCTCATTCATGCACTCCTTGTGGGAAGAGACTTATTTGAACTATACTGTATATTCTATTGACAGGGAGGGTTCATCTTATATTAACAGTATGTCATCATGCGCACAAAGAAAATGTGGCTTTGGTTCAGTTGCAGTATTTCGTTAACAGGGGTCTATGGCAATATATATACATAATAATACAAAAGATGATTTCTCATGAAATGATTTGAAAACAAGACAAAATAGCATGAGAGATAGGAACATGAGAGAAAGCAGTCTGTATCAACTGTATCATGCTTTTGGCTTTTTAAAAATGCTTTAGAACAGTACTACTCAAAATGGCAGTCCGCAGACTGGTGCCAGCCAATCCATCATCTATTGGATCCTAGTCCATAGCAAATTTCCAGGAAAGAACAAACAGATGTTGTCAATGGGCACATATATGATCCCTGTCCCTGGCACCATGGGATAAAACCATTCTGGTCCCCTATATCATAATAAGAAAAACTGCTCTCGGACACTGGTAACTAATCTTGGGATTCCATTACTTTTTATTACAATGCACAGAATCTCTCATCATTTACTGTGCTGCTTGGGAACTTCTGGAAGCTAAAATCCCACAGCATCTGGGGACCCAACTTTGAGAACACTGAACAGCTTAATATGTGTGTTGAACAGATGATCAAATACCAATGTACTGATAGAAATGTGGGTCTGATCCATGTGGAAAGATTTCATTCACTTTCTAACATTGCTGTATAACAAATGGTTTGTCATTCATCCTCTGGAATTGCAAAACTGACAGCATTCAAATTTAAATTGTTAGAAGACATGAACAGTTACAGGTGAATGTGTAGTGAATGGAGCTGCATCAGCCTATGCCCATTTGCACATCACTCAGGCACATTAAACACGTGTGGGGCACACAGTCTCTTATTCACTACATAGTGTTGATGTTAGTAGGACAGTGTGTGTGGTAAAACGAAGGACATTCTTGTTACAGGGCCGTAGGGCATTTGGTCATAGGACAGTTTATCCATCAATGCTGACACAGTTATGCTAAGATATATCCTGAAAAACTTGTGGCATGGTAATTTCCTTACTTCCACAGGATAGCTTGTCACATATGGCAAATCCTAGCCTCCCTGTGGCTATTTCTACCTTTAGAGGGTGACAGAAGCTGTGTTCTATTGAAGTGAAATGATGTGATCAAGGCAAATAGATTGGATACTAGCAACTGTTTTGTATGGAAAGGGACTTCCTAACATCCATGTATAGTGGAGCAAGAGCTCATAGGGTTAAAGCGCCATCACCTTTTGAAAAGCAGGAATGACAATGCCATCGGCTGCCTTCCCCTCTGTTTTCTCTGTTCTCTCTGATTTTATGATGATGGATTTTCCTGGCAACAGTACATTACTGTGAGCCTTCTCTGCTGCAATTCCAATTACTGTCATCTATTTTTGTTCTTGAATGGGCAGTTAAGGCCAGTTTGTTGTACAGAAGACCTGCTCTTGCTGGCTATGAGAAGTGCTAGAACTGTTTTGTTTATGTGGATCAACAGTTGCCTCTATGATTGTACAGTCACCCTTCCTAATTCGCAGATCTGAGATCTGTGACCTCGATTATGTGTGGAGGGGTGACCTCTGTTATTTCTACTGGTGCACGCCCTATTCAAGCCTATGAGGCTTGAATACGCGCAATCCTCTGTTTTTGTGGGGAGGAGGGGGTCCGGAACAGATCCCCAATGCAAATGAAGGGTCAACTATACTTTTTGTGGAGGTGTGACTATGGGATTGTCAAGATGAGCACAGGAACTTCATAACTTGTCACTGTGCCACACCTTAATGGCACTAAATGGAGCAGAGCAACCTGTGTGCTTGTGGGGTGTGAAGGGGCCTGGACTATCTTGCCAGCTGGCGCCCCTTTGCTGCTGTTATCTTGATTTGCTTTCAAGAAACTCTCAATGCAGACTTAAATTACTTTTTCCTCCCATATGGCTTTTGTTCTGCCCAGCTTGATAAATAGGCTCATAATGATCCTTGTTAGGGCCTTGAGTCCCTGTGTATTTGTACGCTTGGACTGCTAATTACCCAATTATCTCTGCTGCTGGGACTGAGGAATTCAAACACAGACGGCTCAGACAAGACATTGCATAGAGTTTTGTGTTTCTTGTCTAAGGGGGGAGGGCAACCCATAACCCACCAAACCAAAACACACGTGTACGCACAAGTTAGCCTACACAGACAAGACATTGTCTATTGCAAGTCCCAGAATCCTCCAGCCAGCAAGACCAGTGGCTGGTGTGTTCTGGGAGTTGCAGTCTAAAACTTTTCCAAGCATTGTCTCTTTGCACATGAGGGGCAAAAAGAAATAGGATCTTCATATTTTTACAAGTGAATCCTGAAGTTTTCTCACTGTGGTTAAAGAGGCATCTGTGTGAGTAAAATTCTGTGCTGGAAAGTGATCAAGGAGTTAAAGCATTTCTTCATAGGGGAAATTTTGTGTCAATTGTGTGGCTGTTGTAAAGTGAAGTAACACAATAGAGTCACAGACATAACTGTTTCACTTTCCTTTTATTAGGTATTTGCAAGATCCCCCAGAATTATTCAGGCACGACGTAAACCCTCAAGGTAAGAGATTTTACTTAGAGTCTCACACTCTGGAATCTAAAACACTGCTCTGTTTTCAGGGATCTACAAACCATCCTCTGTAATTTCTGTGGATATTTCTACTTTGTTGAAATTTGAAAGCAAATGTTCACAATATTTCTATACAAAAACTGATATGCTTGGTTTGTTTTTTTTTTACAAAGATAGAATTTTCCAAATAGTAATGTGACAAGTGTATATGCTCAGTTTTTGTTGCTGTTATGTGCTTTCAAGTCAACTCTGACTTATGGTGATACTATCATAAAGTTTTCTTGGTAAGGTTTAGCAATAGCAAATACATTTCTATACCACTTAGCAATGCACTTAAGCACTCCCTAAGCAGTTTACAATGTGTAAGCTAATTGCCCCCAACAAGCTGGGTACTCATTTCCAGCATGAGTTGACCTTGAGCCCCTGGCTGGTATTGAACTCACAATCTTGTGGTTTATGAGTAAGTGTCTGCAGTGCAGGCATTTAACCACTGTGCCAACAGAACTCCTTTATTCAGAGGAGATCTATCATTGCCTACCACTAAGGCTGAGAGTATGACTTGCCCAAAGCTATCCAGTGGCTTCCTGACAGAAATGTCATCTTGCTTTTGATGATTCTTTATAACCACACAACTTGTTTTAATTAAACTTCCCACAGAACAACTACAATTTAAAAGACATTCAAAAGTCCACTTGTAATACTCAGTGAACGCACTCTAAATTTGACAGCACAAGCAGAGCAAACTAGTGTTCAAAGCTGATTGCATAGACAGACCCTCAATATCATTAGACTTGTTCATGTCCCTGCCATGACTGTTCAATTGTTGCTCTTTCACCCAGGAGTTTGAGCCTAAATCAGGCCATGGAGGACACTTGTGAACTAGACTTGGTTTATGTCACTGAGCGGATAATTGCTGTCAACTTTGCAAGTTTGTCAGAAGAGCAGACCTTCTGCAGCAACCTGAAGGAGGTGGCACAGATGCTTAAATCCAAGCATGGAGACAGTTACTTGGTAAGACACGTACAAGACTGAAGTTCAGTTTCAAACATGGTATGCTTTGGAATAATTTCACAGAGAGTGACTGTATTCTATACATGTTACATTTTGTGTCAATGAATTATTTCTGTGAAAGCTCACACCATATCAAAGAGGTTCAATCTTTTTTGTATGTGAAGTCTGGATCCCTTTCATGACCAGTGACCAATATCCCCTTCATTCACTTACTTTTAATGTGTAATAGTGAATTTGTCTCATGACACCTCTACATAAGACTACCTTGCTCCTTTTGTCCACTGTTGTCTTTTATCAGATGGTATAGCTGTCAGGTTCAAAATATGCTGATTTCACAAACCCATTTCAATGTTTGTTTTAGCAAATTATGCCCAAGAGCAAACCAAAAGAGCAAAATCTTAGCAAAGTGCTTGAGGATATATAGAGACAAGAAACTCAATTTTTTTTATTAATACAAAAATTTAAAAACATTCCTGAAATTCCAGGAAGAAGAAACAGTAGTATATACTATATCTCCTATATGCTCACAAATATAGCTTACCAATACACAGACATGTGGTCTAAATACCCTAAAAGCACCTGATCCCATCTGATATTTGGAAACTAAACAGGGTCAGCTCTGGTTAGTACTTGGATGAGAGACCGACAATGAATGTCAGTTGGTGTAGACTATGGGGCAGTACAAACAGGCCGTCTTGCTGGCGAACTAGGGCTAGATGAGGCTGGGCATTTACATGCCCAGATGACCTAGTCAGCTGGCACACCACCATCATGGCTCACCCCCGTCCACACGGGAGGGGTGTGTGTGTGCCATGATTACGTGAGTGTGGCACAGCACCCAAACAGTGCTGGTTGGAAGAGTTGTGGTCACGGCACTCAAGCGCGCCAATTGCACCCCTTCCAGCAAGCTGCTTTCAGCAGCTACTTTTTACTCCCGAGAGGGAGTGGATCGTTGCTGCACCATTTGGTTGCTGCGGCAATGATTTGAGCCAAACGGGTAGCGTTTCACTGCCCATCTGTCGAGCCCCTATATTTCAGAGGAAGGAACTGGCAAAACCACCTCTGAGGATTCTTTGCCTATGAAAACCCTATAAAATTCATAGGGTTGCCATAAATTGACAGGCAGATTGAACACACACACACTCAAATGGTTAGACATTCCTAGATTACTTTGTGGTCCCTGAAAAGTACCCAAGACATTCTGATCTATCACATAAGAGACCATTTGTTGATCAATTATGTCTTCAGTGAAAAGCTACTGTTGTCTTAGTGATACAGCAAAATCATGTGGAGCAGCTAACACTAAATGCATCTGAGGAAGTAGACTTAAGTCTTCAAAAGCTCATGCTGCCAACTTCTTTTTTGGTTACTCTCAAAGGTGCTGCAAGATCTGTCTTAATACTGATTCTACAGACTATCATGGCTATATCTTTGAATTCTACTGATAAACTGATATCTCTGGTATACAACAAGGTTCTTTGGAGCCACTTGGCCACAGGACAAAACTGAGGTCTGGAAACATCCTACAAAGCAAAGCAAAGCAAAGCAAAGCGCGCGCACACACACACACACACACACTCAAACAGAGAATTTTTTTAAAATTTATTAGTGAAGTTTAAAAACATACATTCAGGACTACAAGTGTCCAAAAAGATCTTACATATTGAACAAGTCCTTTGCCCCCTCCCTTTCCCCTATATACATTTAATGCTAAATAGTAAATCAAGTTATTCTTATAGCTACTATTTCATATTCCTCATCTCTATCCTATCATTGCTACCACGTCTCTCACTTTCTAGCGATGCTTCTATCCCCTATCAGGCAATGTGTGATATTATTCAAGAAAAATTGGCAGTTGTACTTTAACTTTGTGTGTACCTATAGATAGTTAATATTATTACTCATACCATATCTTCTATAATAAGTCACGTCTGGTATATCTTTACATGTTATATAAAATAATTAAACAATATATGGGAAGTTTGAATTTATGGCGTTTACATACATTTCCACCTCTTAGCATAAAATTCTGTTAGTGGATCTCAGGTTTGTTCTTCATTTTTGTTTCCCCCTCTCATAGACATTGTTAGTTTATCCATTTCCATAATATCCAATGCCTTTATTAACCAGGTGTCAATCTCAAGTGCAGAGAAATTTTCATATGGATTTGTGCACAACTCACTCACCTACATGGCAAAGCCATGATATTTTGTATTTGCTGCTCCTTGACCATTTTCTACTACTGTGTTGCTCAGTTTTTATCAACCACACAAAAGAACCCTCTTCTAATGGTATTTCTTTCTCCCATTAGCTTTTTAACCTGTCTGAGAGGAGACATGACATCAGCAAGCTCCACTCCAAGGTACGATGGAATTGTTTACAGTTAAATAATGTTTTCTTTTGATTGAAAGAGAAAACAAATTGAGGTTGAGTTGTATTTACTTTTGTGGAAAACAGTTGGCAAAGTCAATTTTTACCTTTATACTAAACACAGAACAAGCATCATCAGGTAGCATTGAGACTCTGACATTGCCCTTTTCTGAGCCTGAAATGGTTACTTTTTGGTTACTTCCAGAATTGTCCAGCCTATTTGGTCACTGCTAACTACGAAATTTTGCAACAAAAATCAACTTTTCCAAACTCTTTCCTATCCCTAACTCCTTCTTCTGAATCCTTATAGGCTCAATATTGGATGAGTAAAGGGTCTTTTGAAGGTGCTTGTTAATGTATACCCTCTAGTATGTTTCTTAAATCAGGATGGGAAATTGCTGCATAACCAGGGGATCCCTCCAGAAGCTGCACAGACTACCAAAAAGGCTAAAAAGGAAAAAAAACAAAAACAAAAACGGAAAGCAAAGAAAAAGTGGTAGTGGCCAGAAGCCCACTTCTGGTTTTGGGGAAAATTGGGTTTTTAAAATGTTAAACAGCACAAGAGAGGCTGCAGCCCATCCCAGATGTGAATTGCTGCTTCTGCAGGCTTTCAGGAGAGGCATCTCACCTTTTTGTTTGCCCAGAAATGGTGTATAGGAGTTGAGGGTCACAAAAACAGCTGGATTGTGCTGTGTTTTGCTGACTCTGCCTTAAATCTATCCTCAAACATGGCTAGATGGAGAAATGGATTGCTTGAGATACTGTGACCATTAAGGCTAGTTCTGAGAAAATAGGTTTTCACACACACAGTAGCTCAGGAAAACAGGAATTTTATTCTTTTTTCAAGCATGGAAAAAATACTCTTGACTGCATCCCACAAAATCTCCCCAGTTACCTTCATTGTGATATTTGTGAGATTCTGGGCACTGTAGTCCTAAAGGTTACTTTTCCAGGTTCTGATTCTAACATAGTGTTTTCAGTAATTAAAAAAATTGAATGAGTGGCCTGGAAAATCAGTGATGGTGCAGAGGAGTATCTTTCTGATAACCAGACTGGGGTTCAGTCCAGAGAACTGGTGATGATTCTTTTAGAAACTGGAATAAAAATCAGGCTCCATTCGTTTAGCCTGGTTTATGAGATCTATAGCTAAAAAACTGTGTCCCTGATCAGATAAGTTAAGAATCTGAATCCAATACCTTTGAATTTTAAACACCAACAAAACCAAGAACACCAAGCATCTGTCCATCAGGTTGACTTCTCTTCCACAATGTATGTGTTTTTTGGCTCTAGGCTAAGTACCCAGAGGGGTCTGCTTTAGCTGCTTCTGTTCTTTTTTGATTCCCCCCCCCCCAATATATGTCTCCATGAGCTCTTTTTATACTTTGTATATATGCTCTCCCTCTTTTTCTATCTCTCTTTGCTTTGTCCACTAATCCCACCCTGCTGCTGCTGTCTTTGGCAACCAAAGAGGTTGTTCATTGACCCAGAGCCAGGCACATGGTTGAAATATTTACCCTGCCTCCCTGCTCTAAATCCTGGAAGAACAGCTAGAGTCTTAGTTTTGCCACCCCATTTTTCAAACAAATGTGGCAGAAGCTTGAGAATGCTGGTTTGGCAAGCAGTGATGATGGAAGGAGGGGCACAATACAAACACCCTAAAGCTTTTTTAGGTGGAGGTGGCAGAGAAAGGAACTTGTTTGTCTTCTGTGAGCAAAGAAAGCTACTTTGCTGGGATGGAATGCAACTGTAACAAATCAAAACAAAACAGGAAGGTAGGACCAAGGAATTTCAAATGGGATTTGAATTATGAACGTAAAAATGCTTATCATAGGGCTCTCCCTGTGAATGATCTTAAAAAGTGTCAGTTCTTGAGATACAGCTCCTTAGATTTTGTTGGATTTTGCCATTTATTGTCACCTTTGTGTCTTCTTGTCCCATTCTTTTGAGGAACTATTTGTAGCAGTTTCTTGGATCTACACTAGAGATCTTTCATAGTTAGTTTGTTTTTAAACTGGGATGTGGTTTGCTGAGCTTGTCCTATGGTCTATGGGGCAAATTTTATCCTATGATTTAAAAAAAATTCTGAGAATTAAATCTGCCACCCAAATCTCACAAACCAGTCAGTTAATAGCCTCCACAACTGATTCCTTTCCCCCAAGCCGTTCTAGGCCCCATTATACTTACCAACGACTTAAAAAAAGATTTTTTTCACTAATGCTAATAAATCCCAAGAAAAAACAACAACAGAAAAGGAGAAGACATGAGGATACAGTGGTACCCCGGGATACGAATGCGCCGCCTTACGAAATTTCCGGGTTACGAAAAAAATCCATTGAAAAAAAACTGTTCCGGGTTACGAAGGTTATTTCGGGTTACGAAAAATTTTTTGGTGCTTTTCGGCGCTTTTTCGCACAAAATCGCGGCTTTCGCTATTAGCGCCTATGGCTTTTTCGGCTTACGAAGGATTTCGGGTTACGAACGCGGCGGCGGAACGAATTAAATTCGTAACCCGGGGTACCACTGTACTGTACTTTTTTTGTTCTGGCACCTCTTGGAATGAAAAGGAAAATCATTTGAAGCTGAGATAAAATGTTTCAGCTGGTGCAAGGAATTGCCAGAAAATATTCAGAACAACAAATGTATCATTTGTATGTTTTTTTATAAAAAAAATCCTGGAGAACTAGAGCAACAAATGCTACAATTTCTATACACGTTGGCCCCATTTAAAGGAGCTCATTTGTAACTCAGCAAGCTGTAGAACAACTCTACAAGGGAGCTTCTCTTTACAAGCACATGATCACAGATTGGGGAGTGGTTCCATCCATCCATCTATCTCTCACTGTTTTAGAGTACCTTCACATACCACAGCTCTTTTAGTAATGTGCAGTATATTAAAGTAGAAGCTGAGGGCAGGAGTTGAAGGCTGAGAGAACAGTGAATTGATCTTGTAGCACCTTTGAGACTAACTGAAATAATTAAATTGATAGCATGAGCTTTCGTAGACTTAAGTCTAGTTCTTCAGACGCTTGCAAGGTCATGTTACCAACTTCATTCTTTTAGTTAGTCTCAGAGATCTACAACAGTGCTTCCCAAACTTTGGTCCTCCATGTGTTTTGGACTTCAACTCCCAGAATCCCCAGTTACCTTGGCTAACAGTCAGGAATTTTGGGAGTGGAAGTCTAAAACATCTAGATGACCAAAGTTTGGTAATCACTGATCTACAAGATCCTTTTGCATTCTAATTTACCAGACTAACCTAGCTATGTCAGTGAGTTAATATTGTTACATTTGGCCTTCACAAAGTTTTGCAGCCTTGTATGGCCATCTTTCGGGTGTGCTTTGATTGAGAGTTCCTATATGGCTGGGGGTTGGACTGGATGGCTCTTGTGGGCTCTTCTAACTTTATGATTCTATGAAAATAGGAGAAGAAAAAGGCATACTCCCTGTAAAGTCATGCGATCATACTGAAGATTTTCATACGCATCACGTTTATCTAGGACTTAACCCATGAAGATCCAGGAATGCTCCAACAACAAATCATTCCCATGTTTTCCCTGTCAATGGTTTGTTCCTGGAGCATTCCTGAATCTTTTTACGTCCTAGATAAGTGAGATGTCTCTGAAAATCATCAGCATGATTGCACAACGTTACCAGGAGCATGCCTTTTACTCCTAGCCTCCCCCCACCCCCATTTTATAATCTCCATAGTTTCTTAAGCAACCTGCCCATTGTTTCCAAACCTCCATAAAAATCCAGGTTCAAGGTTTTGTAAAGTAGATTTTTCCATGAAAAAGGATGGGAGCCATTTGTTTATGATGAATTATGCATGTATATCATGTAGTTATTATTAATCACAAAGGGAACTGTCCCTCATGGACACCCTCAGCAGGATGACTACAGTAACACAGCATTCCCCTTTCCCATTCCAAAAAGATACACATGCTGGGTTTATGGTGCCTTGCAACTGTCTAGGCTGCTCAGAGATGAGATTGTGCAGGCTACCTTTTCCTAAGACTATGGAGAAGATACCTCTATCCATTCCCTGCCCTTGAGTTTTGGAACCTTTTTTAAAACTGAAGACTATCTGCCTAAGAGTAGCTCTTAGGAAAGGCAAGTTGCATTTTTGCCCCATGTGGAGGTGATAATGACTATATTGGCTGTTGCCTTAGGACACACTGATAATTTTTTTTTGAGGTGGAGGAAGTTATATTTTGCAAAGTTACTGTTTTGTTCTACAATGTCCATAGTCCCCCCAACCAGTGCAGCCATGTTGACAGGGGATTCTGGAAGCTGTAGTTTCCCAAACTAACTTTTTTTGAATTTTAATAAGAATGCTGGATTTTTTTTTTGCAGCCAAGGGCCTATTTAAATATTACAACCACTGGAGGAGACTGTCCAGGTGTCTGTCCCTGTGGCACTATAAACTATAAGAGTAAACTAAATAACTGAGAATTTGATGTCTGGTAATGACATTTGTATGTACGTCATGTACCTGAAGCATCTCTCCTTACTCTGCCTAATTATAGATGCCAGTCCTACAGATTTATGTACTTTGATATGTGCATAAAGCAGCATCTTTTTAAACCAGGGGTGTGGAACCTTTTGATCTCTATATGTTTTGGACAGCATATCCCATCAACTCCACCTCATATGGACAATCAAAAGAGATTGTGGGTGCTGTAGCCCAAAGCATCTGGAGGACCAAAGGCTTCCACTCCTGTTTTGCATTCCTTAACAGTTTCCCTTTTCTTCTTCCTCTTGCTTGGAAACCCTCCCATTGTCCCATAGGTGCTGGATTTTGGATGGCCTGACTTGCATACCCCTGCCCTGGAGAAGATATGCAGCATCTGCAAAGCCATGGATACCTGGCTCAATGCTGATCCTCACAATGTGGTGGTTCTTCATAATAAGGTGAGAGAGGAAGGAAGGGTTTTCTCCTGGGGTTGGAATAGGGTCCATGGGCTGCCTGCCTCTGATTAGGTAATGTGGGAGATGAGAAGATTATGTGATGGACAGTTATCTGTGAGTATTACAGTAGAAAAAAAATGAAAATCCTGAGGAGCTTTAATCCAAATGATACAAAGGATAAGGCTTCTTTCAGCAGACACTTGGCAAATGCATATGGTGTGCAGGACAACTCTGTTTGCAATCAGGACTGTCTTGGCTTCATGGTAGTGGCATTCATGTGTCATGCTCTGAATTGCTAGCCATCTACTGATACTGTTGCTTTATTTGCCATGCTCCATTTGCCCTAATTGTGGAGCTACCATAGGTGGGAGGAAAAGTCACCAAGTATGTGGACTGAGTGGCTACATGCATGGTGTGTGGTCCGCTTTAAAGCAACGTGTGCACACCTGACTCTGGATGTTTACACTCCGCTGATTGTTCAGTCTGTGCTGTCCACCTTGTAGATGATAGTGAGAACAGGATGAAGTTCTTTCATTCATTCTTTTAACTGAATAAATTTGAGTGAAATATAACAAAGATATTTTCTGCCATCTGAGTACATTGTCTTACACTCCCTCATGATTGAGGGTGCTGCATTGTGATGGCACTCATAGTCTTAAATTTTGTTCATCCTGACTAGAGTAAGCCCATTTAACCATTAATTCTAGTTTTGACTAACCAAGAGAATGCCACCCATTGTATTGTACTCTGGTGTTGCTGTATATTCATGAATGGTTTGTGCATATTTCTGTGTTGCTCTTGTTCCATCAATTGATATTGTTAATATTCAGGGTTCATGTTCTCGACAGTGTTTCTCCAGCTATCTCATGTGGTAGATTGGCCTCTCTACCCCTCATGTGCCAGGGACAGATACCATATTTGTGCCAGATTATGATAGTTTTGACATAGTTTCCTGGAAAACTGTACTGTCATAGACTAGTGACTGACAACTCAAGGACTGGCACTGGTCTGCAAACTATAGACTTGGGGAAGTACTGCTCCAGGGGACATCTGTATCACAGATTTCAATTGTTTTCAGATGTGAGAGCCATGGTGGTATAGTTGTTTAAGTGTTGGTCTAGGAATTGTGGAGATGAGGGTTTGAATTCTTGCTCATCCATGAAAACTCACTGGGTAACCTTGGGCATGTCACACTCTTTTAGCTTCAGAAGAAGGTAATGGCAAACCACCTCTGAAGAAATCTTGCCAAGAAAACCCTATGCTAAGATTGCCATAAATCAGAATTGATCTGGAAGCACACAACAACAAGATCTTCACTGTACTAGGAATCCTGGAAACAGTCACTTGGAGGGCAGGCAGTGGGGTATATTCTACAGATTGCCTAGCTTAATTCTTATACTGTAATTCTTAGCCCCTTCATTAAATCATGGTTTCTAAAGGTAAGAGAAACATGAAGAACAGCACCAGTTCAACAATCAATGGCCCAGTACACACGGGCCAAAAGCGGTGTGGTGCTGCCGATACTAGGGTTTGGGAGCACACAGCAACCACACTCTCCCAAACCCTAGTACGTACGGATGCTGGCATCATGGCGGCCTCCTATCCATATGGGGGCCGCCATGATGCTGCCACCGCCTTACAGTGACCAGATGTCGCTAGCAGGAAATGGCATCAGAGCAGTGCCCCTTCCTTCTTCTGTCATCTCAAAAAAGAAGCCACTCTAGGCAGCTTTTTTTTTTTTTTTTTTGGTAGCATGTCTGTGCTGCAGCATGGGAATGCTGCAGCACAGACATGGGGCAAAAATGGGTGGCATGGAGCCGTCCATCTGTACTGTCCCAATGTAGGTTCTCAGTGCCTTTAGAGATCTTGGGTGGAGGCTCTCATACTCTTGTTTTTATGACCTACTCTTTCTCTTCTCTGATGGAGGAGGTACATTATAATTCAATCGTTTTTGGGATAATTGAAGCTGCTGCATGCTGAGATACATTTATTCCCTTCTCAAATTCTCAAGTTGCTGTTATGTTGCTGATGTTACACTGATGAGGCAACATAGTTGCTATATTTGGACATTTTGTTCTTTCCATTGCTTACATATGAGGGTGGAGAGTTGTTGTCTATTAAGGAAGTATTTGTTTAGCAGATTCTTGCACTTATATTCAACATATTATCCTTCAATCTGAAATACAGGCAATGGGGGAAGGGAGGGTGTATTTTTTCCTCCTGAACCAGTACAGTAAATCACAAAATGTAATGGGTGTGTGTGTGTGTGTGTGTGTGTTTGGGAGAAGGTGTCTCCACAGCCCTTTGATAAGTGTGCTAGGAGTGGGTTGGATGCATATTCCTTATAGGCATTCAGCAAGGGGTGAAAGGAGGAGGAACTTCATCTCCCTATCACAGTACAGCTTTCCCTACTCAATTCAAAATGCATACAAACATGAAATATGTTAGAGAGCTGAAAAGTTGCTCTTAAAGACACTTGAGTTGCAGTTTTTCTGCACATAGATTTTACAACCATTTGGGTTGAGAAATCTATGTAAAACTATTGCAGGAGGTGGTTTTGGGATATTTACAGCATGTTGTCTCCAGTATGCTGATGATGTCCAACTTAGGTGGGCTTTTTTGGATGTGATGCCCTGATTTAACAGAGCAGAGTATGCTAACCTCTGGAAGAGCCTGTGTACCTTCCCTCCCTCCATCTTTCATTTTCGCTTGCTAACTTTGGCCCTTCAGTCTAAACAGTCTGTTTATTTATACTTACATTAGGTCCAAATTGGAGAACTAAGGCTTAATGCTGAGGAAAAATCCAGTGTTAATCCCAAATACAAGAGAACCTAATGAAGTCAATGATATATTATTGATATGATAATATCATATAAGATATGATTATTATTTATTATTATATTCCTAAGTGATGACAACCATGTCCCATTCACTTCAATGGTAAAGTGAAGCCTAAAGCTTACTTTATTTATTATTTATTTCTTTAATTTCTATCCCGCCTTTCTCCCCGATGGCACCCATGGTGGCTCACAATAACAATTCTAAAAACATAGTGCCATAAAACAATTAAAACATCAACTACAAACAATATGAAATTAAAAATGTTAAAACCACAATAAAACCTCAATACCCATCCCATGTCTAGACATCAAAAGCCTGCCTGAACAGAGTCGTTTTTACCTGCCAATGAAAGGCAAACATGGAGGGTGCCAGCCTTTCTTTTTGTGGAAGGGCAACTTTAGTTGAACTTGTTGCTGGATTTAGCCCTTTCTTAAGTCAGAATGAAATCTGCATGGTCTTGTCTCTCCCTGGACCTTAATAGAGAACATTGGAACTTATCCACCATGTTGGTTTATATTGTCTTGCATATTTATGAACTGTGTCCCCATTTTGCATACCAGTTTGTTTATGTGAAATATTTTACAGCCAGCTTTTATGGTAAAAGTGCTCCCCAGTCAGCTTCTAATAGTTAGTGTACCATACAAATAACAGTAAGTTTCAAAGACAATAAAGCCATAATGCAGTACTAAAAACAAAGAAAAATGTTGAGCCAGCAACAACCCTAAAAATACATCCAACATAGTAAAAGTGTTACAGTGCAATAATTATAGTTAAAAGCATTTTATAAATTTAATGAGCCAATAAAATCCTTTTTAATCTTCATCTCATCCAATTTGGTCTTCAGGCCCATAGATTTTCTCTGGGGCATTATTGAGTATCCTCAGTCAAATGCTACATCTGATGAATCTGTATAAGTAATTGCATTTTGATGTGCTGTGGCTGATATCTACGTGACTAGTTTTTCTCCATGTTCTCTTGAATACAGATGAAACTTTGTGTTGTGTTTTTTTGTACTTTAGTTTTAAGTTTCATGTACCAGAATGGGACATTGTCACACACACACACACACACACACACACACACACATACCTCCAAGTCACATTTTGTTGCAAAAGCCACACAGAACTAGGCCTGTCATTTAGGCCTATCATTCCATGGTATTGCCACCTTAACTATGGCCAGAACCTACCTGTATGTATACATTTGCATACACATTTCTGGTGGTCTCACCATCCAGATATTTAGCAAGGCAGGGGAATAATTGGGGAGGTGATTCAGACCAGCTTAGTTTACTTGAGGGAGACAAATGAGAGTGAGCTCTCAAATGGAGGACGCCCACAATTTCCTTCCCAGAGAAGCCCAGAGCAGCTTGATCTTCATGGTCTGAATAGCCTTCCCCCTTCCTCTTAAGAGACAATATCAGTCATTTCTATGAAAAGACAACCAAAAGAAAAATGATCTCAACAAGTGTGTTGCTTTTCCCCACTGAGGTACATTTCCTTCCCAGGCTGAGGGGAAAAAGATATACTATGATTTGGTCACCCGTGATACTGAGAAGCAAAATTGCCAGAACATTGCTCTCATTTTAGCAGGACACTGGAATTTTCATGGGGGTAAGGAAATACAAGTTGTGCCCATAAAGCCCTACTAACTAACTCTAATCCTAATCACAATGTTAACCCTACTGCTAACCCTTAGTTCACTGAAATTCCAGTTGAACCAGGAAATGTCTCACAACTCATCCATTGCATTTTTTTTAATCCTGGTTTTTATCCTGTTAATTTTAAGTTCTTTCTTTCCTGTTTATAAAGACATTTATGAATTTTAGTGGATTCTTATCAGAAACAGGTCCAACAAAATTCTCAGCTGTGTGCACTGACCAAAGTCAATGGGTACAACTGCTCCAGTGGCCCTTGATGTATTTGCCTGCTATTTAGCTATTAAAGCTAAAGAACCTGTCAGAAAAAAATAAGAAAAGAAATGACAACACCAATTTAATTCTCAAACCATGATTGAATACAAATGATTTCAAAATCAGGACTTCTAAGAGCTTAATAGCCAACATTTCCTGCCTGGATAGATTAATAATAATAATAATAATAATAATGATGTTTATTTATATACCGCTTTTCCAAATTAGATCAAAGCGGTGTATAACAGGAAGTATAATACAAAGTCAATGAATCTGACAGTCTTGTTTTTCCTACATACAAATTTGTTTATTTTTCCCCATTGAATTTATGGAAAATGTTGTAAGTGAACTTAATGAAATTGTATTGCATCTACATTGGAAGCAGTTTTGTTTGGTTGGTGATACCTTAAAACGTTTTCCCCTTCTATCAGAGCGCTGTCTGTTACTGCTGTGAAAAGCTGGCTTGCTGCATGATGGTAGTAAAATTGTACTTTAAAATATACATCATTTCTAATTACAGAAATGAAAACACAAAGCATCAACTACTTTTTTCAAAATGTTCCTATACAAAGTACAATATAGTCCTTGTAACATTTGTGCATGTTACTTCTTTCACCTGTTCCATGGTTCATCCTCAAAACAGTGCTATGAGTAAGTTAACTGAGGAGGTTGACATTCAAATTCTTCAACCATAAAGCTCTTGAAGTGACTTTGAGTTGGTCACCATCTCATAACCTGGTAGACATTGTGAGGATTAAAAAGGGGCCAAAACCAAGTAATCTGCCTTGAACATCATAGGGGAAAAGTGGAAGAGCAATTCCATGAGTCTACAAATTGTGTTCATATTTTTCAACCTAGTGATTTGTCCACAGCTTTCCAGATCCGAGCAAATATATTTACACAATTTTCCCAGTCCTATATCACAAACTATCCTTTCAAGTAGGATAGTGTGCTCTTCCTCCATGTGGTCAGTCTCATAGGGCATAGCGACACCTATTGTTCAGTTATGCCTTCCTGGTGCGAAATACATGATAGGAATGGAGAGCCACCCAGCCGGTTTCTCTATGCCCCAGAGCTGCTTGCCTCTTTCTTTCTCTCCTCTTGTAAAGGCTGTCTGATCTGCATGAGCGTCTCAATGGGGCCTTTTTTCTAGGAATGTTTGGGGAATTCATTCTTGGTAAATTCTGATATGAACTAACCTGATCTTTACTTCCACAGATTAATATTTGGATCAGCACTTAAACATCCAGTGGCTTTCAAGTTTCTGGAATGTTCTGATGCAATTGTTAGCTCAATCAGTGTGTCAGAATATGTTTAAAATTCCTATCTTAAGAGAAAATATGCTTTGAAAATGCATGTTTAAACATTTTTGTGTCTTGTGTATTGTATAAACCAGGCTAAATCATCAACTTATGTGTATATACATGTACAAAAGGTGCTATGGGCCAAAAAGAAAAGAAAAGACTGGTTCTTTCATCCCTTTAGTTTGAATAATGGGATTCAGTTGGTATCTTCACAGAAGATATAGGAACATGCTCTTCCAGGGTTTCCACTACTATTCCACCACTTCCACTACTCATCCTGTTTTGTTTGTGTCTCTTGCAGGGAAACAGAGGCCGGACAGGGGTCGTTATTGCTGCCTACATGCACTACAGCAATATTTCAGCTAGGTAAGAGGTGCTCACAGAGAATTTTTGTGAGGGTAGCATATCATCATCATGATCATCATCATAATTTTAATTTTAGTTTTAATTGCTGTTTTTATCCTTGATATTGTATTTTTAATATGTTATACTATTTAATACTGTCTTAAGGGGGGGAGGGATAAAGTGTTTTTAATTGTCATATTTTATATTTTACTGTTGTTAACCGCCCGGATTGGTTTGCCAGAGGGCGGTATACAAATAAATATTATTATTATTATTATCATCATCATCATCATCATCATTTGTGACTTGCCTTTCCCATAAAACTGGGATTCACTTTAAAACAAGTACAATATAACTAAAAACATACAAAGGTAAACATTAAAATATAGGTAAACTATTGACAGAATTAAACCCTTTTAAAACATATACTTAAGAAGGATAAAAGCAAATTAAAACAGTTCAATAAAAGCTATGCATCACTTCCTTAAAATATTTTTTATTTAAAAAGCTTCATTTCTAGAAGACTGTCAGAATAAAAGAAATCACAAAAAATAATTCTAAAAGACTGTCAAAAGAAGTAATTTTTTTGCTGGTGTGTGTGTGTACACACATGCATTCTTGCCTTCCAGAGAAAGCAGTTCTGGCACCTAGAGACAGCCACCAAGAAAGCCTTATCTTGCATTCCCTGCTCACTGCTAGTGAAGGTTGTGATGAGAATGGGAATGATGGTTTTATTAGTAATGATAGGAATGGATGGTGATGGTGGTGCATTCTTTGATAATTTAGCATATCTATTTTGGTCATAGAAGTCCAGTAAACGGTAATCATCATCATATATAATTCATCATAATATAGTTGCTTGTATTTCCAGTGGGCCACATCCAAACTGATGGTGTTGGCATGCATTTCTATGATGCTCTCTGCCGATAGCCATTGGTATATACTGTAAAGCTGGTCCGTCATTTCTGAGTGGGAGAAGTTATCCACTGCCCTTCAGCTGCCAGGGAAAGCCCGTTGGCTTGATTTATAAGGGTGTGATGTTCTCTGAAATAACTTCTCATCGTCTAATCTTCCAAGAAGAATGAACTTGAAGAGAGGTGGCTGGAGAAAGCTTGGAGAGCCAGAACAGTGGGGAGGGATGAGAGCATAAAGTGTATCCTTCCATGCATGAAGGAACTTGCAATGGCATGGAAAGCCTTTGATCTTCAGTTACTTAGTTACCCAAGAGGCAGTGGAAAAAAATGATCAGAAGGGAAATACTTTTGTAATCATCTAATCCAGTTTAGGAGGCAGAGATTCTAAAAGGGGACAAGATAACACATTTGTATATCAGGGGAAAAACAGTGGTAACGGTGATGGTAGTGGTGCTGGTGGTGGTGGTAATGATGATGATCTTGCCTTTTTCCAAGTCTGGGACTTGAGGTATTTTACAAAAAATAAAAATAGATATAGCTAAAAATTTGCAACATACAAAAGTGAAAAATATAATTAAACTAACAATAGAATTAAAAGCTTGACCGCTAAAAAGAAAACAACAGATAATAACAGCATATTCTGACATGCCTTTCCACCTGAGAAAACAGCCCTCAAAGGATTGCCAAAATTTGACTGTGAAGGAATGAAGGAACCCTAGAGCCTGGGATGGGGCAACAAGAAGGCCCTCTCCTGTGTTCCCACTAGCTGTACCTGTTAAGATGGTGGGGCAGAGGGAAGGGGCACCAAAAAGATCTTCAAACATGAGGAGCCTCACACAGGAGAATACCATCCTTTTGATATCTCTTTATATGGCTTTATAGGAGGTAACCAGCATTTTCAGTAGTGCCCAGAAACAGACTGACAGCCAGGGGAGCTATTGTAACAAAAGAGTTGTCGGCCTTCTATAGGGAGCTCCAGTTAGCAATTTGGCTGCAGCTCTTTGGAACAGCTGAAGTTTCTGGATACTCTTCAAAGGCAGCCCCATGTAAAATGTGTTACAGTAATCCAAACTGAATGTAATTAAGGCATATGTCACGTGTCTAGAACTGATGTCTCTAGGAATGGGTGCAGCCTTAGTTATGCTTAAATTAACTGGCCATTCCTGAAGCTGAAGCTCCCAGGCTCAGGACTGAATCCAGGAGTGTACTCAAACTGGGAATATAATCCCCTCCAGCACAGGCTGAATCCTTATTCCCTGATCTGCCTTTTGACTAATGAGGAGAACCTCTGTCTTGCCTGAATTTACTTTCAGTTTGTTTGCACTTATCCAATCCATAAGTGTTCTTACACACTCTCTTAATACTAAGGCAACTTACTTGGATTGAGGTGAAAAAGAGTAATAATTGGAGCATCATCTTCATGGTACTAGACTCCAAAACTCCAGATAATCTTTCCGAGAGGTTTCATGTATGTGTTAAATTCTGAGTTACTCCACAGGTCAATGACCATCTAGGTTCAACTTTCAAGAAAGAAATGGAAGCATGTAAAAAGTGTCTCTGAGTTCTACCCCAGCAAAGTGGCCCAGAAAGAAAGTCACTGAGAGGTCCAGCAGAACCTACAGGGACACACTCCACTTCAGTTTCCGATGTAGGCCATCCATCAAAATGCCAAAAGCTATCTCTGTTCCATAGTCCAACTTGAAACCCAATTGAAATGAATCTAGATAGATGCACAAACACCTGAAGCTAGGTAGTCTAACTAAAAAGATTGTATGTACAGCGCTGTGTAAATTTACAGCGCTTCATAAATAAAGGATGATGATGATGATGATGATGATGATGATGATGATAATAATAATAATAAAATAATAATCACCACACTCTCTGGTACCTTGCCGAACAAGAGGATGTTGGAGACCAGCTGGTAGTTGTACAGTGGGATCCAGAGAGATTTTTTCAACAATGGAGAGATGTAGTAGTGATGGGTGACTTCAACTACACTGATATTTGTTGGAAGTCAAACTCAGCCAAATCCTCAAGGTCTAGTAAATTCCTCACTTGCCTTGGAGACAATTTCATGGTCCAAAAGGTGGAAGACGCAACAAGGGGATCAGCTATTTTAGATCTGATTCTAACCAATAAGGATGACTTGGTTAATGAAGTGCAAGTGGTGGGATCCTTAGGTGGAAGTGACCATGTTCTCCTGGAGTTTGTTATACAGTGGAAAGGAGAAGCCAGGCATAGTCAGACACGCATTCTAGACTTCAGGAGAGCGGATTTCAGTAAACTTAGAGAAATACTGGGGGCGATCCCATGGTCAGGAATACTAAAAGAGAAGGGAGTTCAAGATGGATGGGAGTTTCTAAAAAAGGAGATACTGAAGGCACAAATTAAAACAGTTCCAGTGAGAAAGAAAAATGGGAGGTGTTGCAAGAACCCAGGATGGATGACCAAGGAACTTTCAGCTCAGCTAAATTTGAAAAGGAACATGTATAAGAAATGGAAAAGGGGAAATCACCAAAGAGGAATTCAAACAAATAGCTAGCATGTGTAGAGATAAGGTCAGAAAAGCTAAAGAGCAGAATGAACTCAGGCTTGCTAGAGAGGTTAAGAACAACAAAAAGGGCTTTTTTGGATATGTCCGCAGCAAAAGGAAGAAGAAGGAAACAGTAGGGTCACTGCGTGCAGAAGATGGCAAAATGCTAACAGAGGACAGAGAAAGGGCAGAATTACTCAACACTTTCTTTGCCTCTGTCTTCTCAGAAAAGGCAAAGGGTGCTCAACCTGAGGATAATGGAGCAGAGGACAGAATAGGGGAATTCCAGCACAAAATAAGTAAAGAGATAGTACAGGAATACCTGTTTAACCTAAATGAATTTAAGTCTCCAGAACCAGATGAGCTACATCCAAGGGTATTAAAAGAACTGGCAAATGTAATATCAGAGCCATTGGCAATCATCTTTGAAAACTCCTGGAGAACAGGAGAAATCCCAGCAGACTGGCGGAGGGCAAACGTTGTCCCCATCTTCAAAAAGGGGAAAAAAGAGGATCCCAACAATTATCGTCCAGTTAGTCTGACATCAATACTAGGAAAGATTCTGGAGCAGATCATTAAACAGAGAATCTGTGAACATCTAGAAGCCAATGCCATAATCACAAAAAGTCAACATGGGTTTCAGAGAAACAAGTCATGCCAGACAAATCTAATCTCTTTCTTTGATAAAATTACCAGCTTGGTAGATGAAGGAAATGCTGTGGATATAGTATATCTTGATTTCAGTAAGGCCTTTGACAAAGTTCCCCATGACATTCTTGCAAACAAGCTTGTAAAATGTGGGCTAGAAAAGGCAACTGTTACATGGATTTGTAATTGGTTGACGGGACGAACCCAAAGGGTGCTCAACAATGGCTCCTTTTCATCCTGGAGAGAAGTGACCAGTGGGGTCCCACAGGGCTCTGTCCTGGGCCCAGTACTGTTCAACATCTTTATCAATGACTTGGAGGAAAAAATTGGGGGAATACTTATCAAATGTGCAGATGACACCAAATTAGGAGGAATTGCTAATACTCCAGAGGACAGGATCAACATTCAAAATGACCTGAATAGACTAGAAAGCTGGGCCACAGCAAACAGAATGAACTTCAACAGGGAGAAATGTAAGGTACTGCACTTAGGGCGAAAAAATGAAATGCACAGATATAGGATGGGGGACACCTGGCTAAAGGAGACAACATGTGAAAGGGATCTAGGAGTCCAAGTAGACCACAAGTTGAACATGAGTCAACAGTGCGATGCGGCAGCTAACAAGGCCAATGCGATTTTAGGCTGCATCAATAGAAGCCTAGTGTCTAGATCCAGGGAAGTAATAGTGCCACTCTATTCTGGTCTGGTCAGGCCCCACCTGGAATATTGTGTCCAGTTCTGGGCGCCACAATTCAAAAAGGACATTGAGAAACTGGAGTGTGTCCAAAGGAGGGCGACTAAAATGGTGAAAGGTCTAGAAACCATACCCTATGAGGAACGACTTAGGGAGCTGGGGATGTTTAGCCTGGAGAAAAGAAGGTTAAGAGGTGATATGATAGCCCTGTTCAAATATTTGAAGGGATGTCATATTGAGGAGGGAGCAAGCTTGTTTTCTGCTGCTCCAGAGACTAGGACCCGAAGCAATGGATGCAAACTGCAGGAAAAGAGATTCCACCTCAATATTAGGAGGAACTTCCTGACAGTAAGGGCTGTTCGACAGTGGAACAAACTCCCTCGGAGTGTAGTGGAGTCTCCTTCCTTGGAGGTCTTCAAGCAGAGGCTGGATGGCCATCTGTCGGGGATGCTTTGATTGTGATTTCCTGCATGGCAGGGGGTTGGACTGGATGGCCCCTGTGGTCTCTTCCAACTCAATTATTCTATGATTCTATGAACTGTCTCATTTAGGCATGATGTACAACTTTGCGTTGTTTTAGCAGGACCACTCCCTGTATGTGCTCAGTCAGTCTCCTCTGACTTTTTAAAATAAGCCAATAAGGTTTATTGTAACGATATACTGTGCATCTAAATGTTGAAAGTTCACATGCATTTCCTGAGATAAATTTTATTTCATTAAATTTAGCATTTTTGTTGAGAAACAACCAATCAACCTGTGGCAATATGTGGAGAAGGTACAATGCAGCTCCAAATGAACTCCTTAGTGTAGGAGAGGCAAATGTGCAGTTCTCTGGATGTTGTTCACCTGCAACACCCATCAGCCCTAGGCAGTCTAATCAGTGCTGGGGGATAATGGGAACTGCAGTAGGGCCACTCATTTACCACCCGTAAATTATTGAATCTCTTTTTGTACATTATTTAGGAAGACATGGTACTCTCCATGAAATATGTCTTTGCCAACACTTTTGTTTATTCTACAGTGCTGATCAAGCTTTGGACCGGTTTGCCATGAAGAGGTTCTATGAGGACAAGGTGATGCCAGTGGGGCAGCCATCACAGAAGAGGTTAGTCTTGTTGATCACAGCCTGTGTGTTTTCTCTAGATGTGTGTGTGCTATTAGTCTTGTTCTCAAAACACATACATACAGATATTTGAAAGACCTGTTAAGCCCATATGGATTTTGAAATATTATGCCTTTAAGTAACTGGATAGAGAATGGGGCTCTGTTGACTGGACACGTTGTATTACTGTCCTAGAATTTCTGCTTTCTTTGTTGTTTCTTACAATGTCTACAGCTCGTGGAAGTTTGAGGCAGCCAGTTTGTGTGTAGGGGGGAAGCATTCATAAGAAAATTTTTAAAAATTGCTCTAGTTATAGAAAATCTCCTCTGAGACAGTTTAATATTTTGTGCATGTCATGAAAACATGGATATCTCAAAGCTCAGGATATCACTCACATGGCAAAGAGATTCTTATTCAATCCTGCTGCACGCTTAAAGTTTCTACAAGTCATCTATGCAGCCTATAAAGTGCTTCTTGTCAGTTTCACTAGGTGTCGCTGGAGTCAGCAAGGAAGTGTATGTTTTTAATGGAGGGGGGAAACACATTTTGGTCTCACAGCCCCTGGCAACATCTTGGCATGTGCTCTTTATTTAAAAGGGTACACAGTGATCAGCTGAGCATGCAAGTACTGAATAACAGAAATGTTTTCTTCATGACAACCTTTTAAATATTGAGAACTCATTTAAGCCAATGCATAAATCTATATAAGTGAAGTAAAGAAATACTAGTGCAGTTCCTGGCACATATCCCTATAACAAACTCAAAACTTGATTTTGAACATAGTCCAATACATGTATACTTGGAAATAAGTCACATTGAATTCAGTTCAGTTTACATCTAAGCGATCATATAAGTGCAACCTTAGTTAACAAGTTACATCATAGAGAATTCATGTGAAGGAACAATTCCATCTCAAATATTCCAACGGAGTTTTCAATTTTGCTACATAGAACATTTTATTAAATAGCCAGGTTTACAATCTTTGGGGTGTACTTCCCTCATCAGTCAAACCATAGGCTTTTGAGGTCAGCCAAGCTATTGAAAATGACCTTTACAATCCTCTGTCAAAGAATATTGGGTTCTCAGCAAATTGCAGGTACTGTACAACTTTAGAAAATGCCAATAGTGGCTTTGCTGTCTTGGATGTTTATTGCAGTTAAAGGTATGGAACATTGCTTAATAAGAATACAATTTTTTGAAAACAAATCAGGTTATGTAGCTTGAATACTCTAGTTTTTAACAAAATAAAAGAAATCTTAATTACTAGATTGGGAAGGATAACTTTTCTTCACTGAAATATCAGTCTTTCAAGAGATTCCAGTTAACTGTCTGATTGCTGTCTTGCTTTCAATTCCAGGTATGTCCATTATTTCAGCGGTCTCCTCTCTGGCACCATTAAAATGAACAACAAGCCCCTTTTCCTGCATCATGTCATCATGCATGGAATTCCCAACTTTGAGTCTAAAGGAGGTAACTGGTTTTCCATACTATACTGTAATTCATTTGTATAATACACAGTATTATACAAATGCAACTCCTGAGTGAATTATATATATCCTGTTATTTGGTTCTTTGGGAATCCCACAACGTCTCCTTTTCTTCATAGACCATCCTTAAAACTTGGTCAACAGATGCAACATAATAAGGCTGTGGCATGCTGAGATGATACAGTGGACTGATCCATTTAAAACTGTAGTATGAGCATCGTGTTTTTGAATGCTCTCCTGCAGTCTGAAGACACGTTGTAAATAGAAAGCCACCATAGAAAAGGGTTACTTTGGAATGTTTTTCTCTGGTATTCTGCTCTTCCGTTTGCAGAGTTTTCTTTCATATTATATATGTATAGAGAAATGTTCAGAAATGGAACACCACACATGGAATTTGATGTAGTGCAACCTATTTTGCCACCTCCACACTGTGCCTCCTCAATCTTCTACAGAAACAGAACCAGCCTTAGTCACAGTTACAACTTTCACCTTTCATCCATTGATTTTTTTTGGGGGGGGGAGGGGGCAGCTTAATGGAGTATGTCTGTTTCTCTGCCACTGGGACTAGAACAGACTTTCCCACCTGTTCAAAGAGAACTAGGATGACTCCAGCAGTTGTTTTAAAAGTTGTTGCCACTTTCTAGGGCAGAATGTAGTGATAGCTCTTCAATTCTGCTTCAGGCTGTTACAGAGCCATGCTATGTAAAGCAAGTGTTTGCTCTCCATCCAAATTAGTCCCATTTTTTTTTACTTGGGACTCATGGGTTTGGAACCAGATTTCATTATTGATGAAGCAGACCATGGAGTTTATCAGACAAGGGAAATTGGAAGTATAATCCAAGGGCAATCCGAACACAATAATGGGGTTTCACGTTATTGCGTGATAGACTACCACATGCAATTTCGGGTAATGGCAAGCTATTTTCAGGCAATGGAAAGTCAGTTCAAATGCAATTCGAATTCACATAAATGAGTTCTGGCCCCACTTTCTTTTCATTTGAAATTAAGAGAAATTAATTGTGATAAACTCCCATGTGATAACATAACAGAGTGATAGAATTCCTGGCATTAATGTCCAGCTTCCTGGCATTAATGTCCAGTAATTTGAGATGTACATGACCATGTTTCTAATACAGTGATTCTAAATATTGCTCCACCTCATCCTCTTAACAGACAGACAGATAGACACAGACACAGACACACACAGACACACACAGACACACACACACACACACACACACACACACACACACACACACACACACAGCTATCTATGGCCCGATACAGACAGGCCAAAATAAAGCTGCTTCAGGTCACTTTGGAGGTATGCTGTTTAAATGATGCATGCGTCCTAAGAGCCCAGAAGCTGCACCAAAGCCACACTCCAGTCCTTAGGATTGGATCATGGCTTTGATGTGGCTTCTGGACTCGTGGTATGCATGCATCATTTAAACAGCATACCTCCAAAGTGATCCAAAGCAGCTTTATTTTGACCTGTCTGTATCGGGCCTATATGTGTGTCCTTATTTAATGTGAATTTGTTGGGCGTGCAGATTAGATGTACTGTATTATTTACATGAGCCTGGCTGCCAAACCAAAGGCTGCATTAGCACTTTAGGGTTTTCCATTTCCTGCACTCAGTGCCCTCAGCACACTTTTGCAATAAAGAGCTGGACAAGGAATTAAATGGCAACTTTAAAGGGATATCTGAACCCCATAGGTCTCAAAGAAAAGTAAAGTTCCACTGTGTGACTTTTTTCCAGGGCATCTGTCACTGTCACAGGCCTTGTCCTGTTGTCTGCTGGGAGGCACTGTCACTGAAAACCTCTCTTCCAGACTAGAATGTTTGTCTTGACCTCTTACTCTTTGTGTTCCCTTCTCTTTAACTGAAATAACTCCCCGACTAATGAAAGTCCCTTTCTCTCTGTCTTTGATTTATGTCTCCTAGGCTGCCGGCCCTTCCTCAAGATATACCAAGCTATGCAACCTGTCTACACATCTGGCATCTAGTAAATGTCGCCTTGGAGTTGGCACTACTCTTTGACTTCCAGCACTCAAATTTTCCCTCTGCCTCCCCAGTTACAGGGACAGGACAGACCCCCTAGGGGGTAGCTTTTGAAATATCACCCAGCCATGCAAGCTGCTTTGGCTGGTCCAAGTAAATCCTTAAGTAGGAAAACAATATTGAAGGAAATGTGAAATAGAAGGAAAGATAGTCTTCCATGGTTTTTCTTTTATTCAGATCAGCAGGTTTTCAGCTTCAGTTTCTTCAATTAAAAATTTTCCTAACCAAATTCTATGCACATAAAGCTGTGATTTATTAGTTTATTGACTTAAGTCCTGTTAACAAAGAAGGAAGGGTGGAGCATTGAATAAGATGTTAGACATGACAAACATTTGTGTAGATACAAAGAAAACACTACAGGAAGGATAACCCCTTGTTTGGTACTGATACAGTGAGACATTCAGAAGTAGAAGATGTGCAGTTCACAATCCTTTGTAAAGACAAGTCAAGTATGCCTAGAGTTGTGGTCTAGCCTGGGAAGACACTATAAAATAGAAGTTATTGGGAGGGAGGGATGAGGAGAAAAGAGGAGAGGAATGAAGAGATGAGAAGGTAAGCTAACATTGTCAAAGTCATGAGGTCTGCATAGTCAGGGTCTTAAATTGGAATAGAGAATGAAACATAGCCTGAAATAGATCTGATAGTATAATCTGGTACAACCAAGACTGTTCTGACAAATAAGTGCACAATGCCTAATTAAAAAAAAATGAAAACCAGTAGTTATTCAGATTTGTCCTATTTTTGCTAACCAGTTTTGCAAACAGGAGCAGGTGTGGACTATACAAACTACTTGTGATATAATCTGAGACAGAGTTTGGAAAAGTGACTTTCATAGTTCTAAATTTCATAGTTGCAACTCCTGGAATCCTTGTCAATTTGGCCAGTGAGCTTCTGGAAGTTACAGTCAATAAAGTAACTTTTTGAGTACTGATCGGGGGCAGGCCATCTGAAGATTAATTGGCACAAATATTGTAGAGGCATTTCAAAGTAAACATGTATGTGTCTATGTATGTATAAATTGCCATAATTGCCCTGTCTTTTTGCTATTTGCTACAAATTTTCTTGAAGGCTCTATAAGTAATTTTGCTGATCTCTGCAAATCCAAGTGGGCTAGCGGGATCAGCTGTGGATGCAAGGTATCTGTAGCACAACACCAAAAAAATAACAATATTAAACTTTGACATTTTTTGGAACTTTTTAAAAAGACTGTTCCTCCAAATTTCCTGTTTAGTTCTATCATGTATGGGGCATGGACACACTAGGTGCGGCCAAGCTTGTGGGATCTGGGGATCATTTTTCCAGCCCCAGATCCTTCAGGGGGCAGGAATTTCTCCATCCCCTCCAAGTAAGCCTAGAATTGACCAGAAAGTCACCTCTAGTTGAGAAAACCACCATCCCAATGATTTCTGATCTGGTGGGAAAGAACCAATTTGTTTACTAAGATGTACGGTGTGCACATTTTAAATTTATGTATATATATCATTTATATGCTGCCTTTCTCCCAGAGTGGGATGCAAGGCAGCTTCCAGAAACAGTAAATTAAAAATGCATTTATATTCAAATTTAAAAACAATTTAAATCGCCTCCTAAATCACCTTCACATTACAGAAGAGAATTGCAACCCCTGAATACATTTGAGTTTCAGATGGCTGAGAAATCAAAACATTCGTCAACATTTTTTACTGACAAATATTTTGAATGTCCTGGAGCTGCAAAAATGGTGCTAGGGAGCCACATGCATCCTGTGAGCTAGATGATTTCCACCCTTTATTTAAAGAAGCAACATCCTAACTGTCCTTGTACCTCAAGGTCTGTTCTCTATGCTTAGCTTCTTTATTCTTCCTTGCAGCAATGTACAGGGAGATAGCCAGACCAGCATCTGTATCACCATAGAGCCTGGACTCCTTTTAAAAGGAGATATATTGGTAAGATACTTTTTTGTTTTTCTCTCTATTTTCTGCCACCATAGGCCTTTGGTACATTAGCTGAATCTTAGCTGATGAGTCCATTTTGGAGAAGAGGGAGCCTAGGAAACTCATCAACTGCAGTCCACCTCCTCCAGCCTATTTCTTCTTTATCATCATCATCATCATCATCATCATCATCATCATCATCATTTTGAGAGATGGTGCTTGGAGTATGGGAGGGTGGAAGGGTTCAAATATAGTTTTCTAAGTGGTTTTAACTCCATCTGCATTGTGTGGAGAAAGGTAGGATATAAGTGTGAAACTGATAGAAAGCTGATGACAATTTTCTCTTAATATGTTCCCACCTCTTTCCCCTTTGCGACAGCTGAAATGTTATCACAAAGAATTCCGCAGCCCAACACGGGATGTGATCTTCCGGGTGCAGTTCCACACCTGTGCCATTCATGATCTGGCCATTGTCTTCAATAAGGAAGACCTGGATGATGCCTTTAAAGGTAAAAAACAAAAAACAAAAACAAAAACAAACCACCTCAACTGATAAGGAGAATAAAAAGAGATCAACTTGGTCAACTGAATTAAAATGCATGGAGTTTTGAGTCAGGAGGTGTTTCTGTGGTATCATTGCTTTTGGGTGGTGTATTCTCATGTATTGTGTGACATGAAAAAGTATAAAGAAATAGACCTGAATTTTTAAAGAATATACTTGGATTAGGGGACTTTATGACCCTTATAATAGTCTAGATTGTTAGGTCACAGGTCTGTAGTTCAAATATACACCCTCTCTGAAATGCAGTGTTCTATTTACTTATGTGGTCGTGAGGGCTGGTCTTATCAAGAAGCTGGGTAATGTAAGCATCTTAGATAAACAGATGTTTCTTCTTCGTGGTCTCTGCGCCCACCCATATATAAGGCCCCTGGTGGCATTTGACCTTCGGACTTTCACTTGACCATTCTTCGGACTTTCCCTTTCGGCTTGTCTTCTGCTTGACCTCGGAACGGTAACGGACTTTATTACCATGGCCTCGTTCAAGCAGTGCACTAAGTGCGGGGTGAAAATCCCTAGGGCCGATGGCCATGAGAGCTGTTTCCTTTGACTGGGGGAGTCCCACATCCCTGGCAACTGCCCCCACTGTAAAGCGATGTCGGCCCAGGCCCTGAAGAACAGGGACCGGACACTGAAGGCTGCGCTCTACGAGAAGGTTTTGAGCCAGCGTAGTGGTTCTGGAGCCTCTGGAGACGCGGACGCTCCCAGAGCCCCTAAGAGGAAAGGGGACAAACGCTCCGACCACGAGAAGAAGCGGGCCCGTTCTTCATCTCCGCCAGCCAAGAGCCGTTGCAAGGGCCCTCCAAGTACGGTCTCAGTGCCTCCGCCTGAGTCGAGGCCAGCACTGTCTACATCTCCGGTGGCCGAGCCGGCGAAGACCCCAACTCCTGTACTGGCTTCTTCCCGGATGGTACCCTTAGAACCCAGGGTCCTCCTCGCAAGCCACCTCTCTGCACCGGCAGACGCCCTGCAGATCGTGGACTTGGGCTCCGATTCTGAAAGGGAGCTCCACGACTCTGATGCTCCCTTGTCCCCACAGAGGGCCAGGCACCGTTCTCCTTCTCCGGTGATAAGACCCGTACGGGACAAAGAGTGCCCCCGCTCCCCCCCGAGGAAGGATCGGGCCGCACTAGGGGCCGAGGCGGATGCCGCCTTGGATCTGGACCATCCAGACCCCATGGAACGAGACCAGGACCTCTTTGATGCCTTTCCAGATCTCGTCTTCGACCACCGTACTGGGCAATATCTTATCCCGGTAGACCCGTCCCGCCTACGGCGCAACATCCGGGACTACCCACAGGACCGTCGCCACATTGATGCCGCTCACGGGCTGGACGACTTGGGCACCACCGACTTGTCGCCCAGGAAGCGTAGTAGATCTCCATCAAGATCCAGATCGAGATCCCCACGCTCTGTGTCACCCTCCGACGTCGACGAGGGTCCATTCATCCCGGAGGGACCTGCGGTTCCCTCCCCCACGGACGATGTCAGGTCCTTTGCCGACAGGGTTATCCGGATGGCGGATGCCCTGAAATTGGAAGTCGCCCATCCAGAGGACGATGCTCTCGACCCGGTAGAGAGGAGGATCCACGGCTCCGCCCCAGCTCCACCAGCCTTGGCATATCTCCCATCACTAGAGAAAATTGCCAAGCGCTCCTGGGACGCACCGGCCACCATCCCGTCGGATTGAAAACCTCTATCGGGTCACTCCTTCGGCACCTTCTTGGCTCTCCAACCACCCTAAGCTCAACTCGGCTATTGTGGAAGGAGCCCAGTCCACCTTCGTCCCGAAGTCCTCGTCTTCTCCAGCCGACAAGGACAGTAAGAAACTAGATGGGCTAGCCAAAAAGTTTTACGCCTCAGCGGCCCTGGACTTGAAGGTGGCTAACTACGCGGCCTGCATGGGAGCCTACGTGCAGTACCTCGTAGAGAAGATGGACCCCACCATCGCTGATCTGCCGGATGACAGGAGACTGATGATGTCTGCACTCAGGAATGAGATCCACCTAATAGGCGGACAGCAGATCATCTCCGTGAGGCACTCCACGGACTGTGCGTCAAAGATCCTCTCCGGCTCTATAGCCCTCCGACGCTACGCGTGGCTCCGGTCTTCAGACCTCACTCCACAGGCGAAGGCAGCTATAGAGGACATGCCCTTCGACAACTCGGGCTTGTTCCACCGGGACACGGATGAGAAGCTCAGCTTCCGGTACAGGATGAAGACCACCGCCAGAAAGCATGGTATGTCATCCTCTGCGTCCAAGTCGCCCCGGCAGAGGTATCCTGGTCAGCGCCCCTGGCATCCAGGCGGCCACTACCGCTTCCAACCACAGGACCGTCCCTACCATCAGGACACCCAGCCTCAAGGCCGATCCTCCCAGTCACCTGCTCCTCCAACTGACAGGCGCCAATCTTCCCAGCCCAGATACCAACAGTGCTACAGAAAGAAGGATGGCCGGGGCAAGAAGAGATTCTGATGGGTTCCAGCGCACCTCGTCACCTCCACTAGGCTGAGCCCCTTCTTCGACACCTGGGCTGCCATTACCAATGACTCTTGGGCACTTAACATCGTCCGTAGGGGCTATGCCCTAGAGTTTTCCCAGCTCCCACCAACTGGAGCTTTTGTTTCCACTATCCCCTTGGACACCCTTCTCAACGGTGCGCACTCTTTTGGACAAAGGTGCCATTGAACCTGTCTCCCCCTCTGAGTTCAAGTGCTGTTTTTTCTCTAGATACTTCACCGTACCGAAGAGAGACTCTGGCCTCAGACCTATAATGGATCTACGGGCCCTTAATGAATTTATTGTTTACAAGAAGTTCAGAATGGTAACTCTTGCTTCTATTCTACCACTCCTGCAGGAAGACTACTGGTTCGTGACTTTGGACTTGAAGGACGCCTATTTTCACATTGCGATTTTGAAGGACCACCGGAGGTTCCTCGCCTTCGCCGTCAGCCAACAGGCCTACCAGTACCGAGTTCTTCCCTTCGGCCTTTCCACAGCTCCCAGGGTCTTCACCAAATGCGTGGCACCTGTGGTGGCATACCTGCGTCAAAGAGGGATCACAGTTTTTCCATACCTGGACGACTGGCTCTTCACAGCGTCTTCCAAGGACACCCTACTCGGGCAACTCAAATTCACCCTATCCCTGCTGCAAGCACTGGGACTACAGGTCAACTTCGACAAGTCCAACTTGACTCTACCAAGCAAATAGACTTTATAGGAACAACGCTGGACTATGTACAGATGAGGGCATACCTTCCAGAGACAAGGTTTCAATCCCTCTGTGCATCCCTGCAGCCCTGCCTCCGCCAAAGGCGTCTTCAGGCCCGTGCAGTGCAAGTCGCCATGGGACACCTAGCTTCTACCACGTTCGTCACACCGTGGGCCAGACTGCGCCTCAGGCCCATTCAATCTTGGTTCCTCTCCGTGTTCGACCCGGTCCGAGACACGGCTACCAAGTTGCTCACCATCCCGAGGACGGTACAGAGGTCTTTACGATGGTGGCTCCAGTTCGACAACGTCTGCGTGGGGATGCCATTTCTACCCCCTCAGCCAGATCGCTCTCTGACTACAGATGCCTCCTTGCAAGGATGGGGCGCCCACACACTGGACTTTACAATAAAGGACAGATGGTCACCGGCAGAAGCTACTATTCACATCAACATTTTGGAAATGCTTGCCATGGAGAAAGCACTCAGAGCCTTTCAGTCAGTCCTCGCGGACAAGGTGGTGCTTCTTCTCACCGACAACACCACCGTCATGTACTACCTCAACAAACAAGGGGGTACAAAGTCAAGGACTCTGTTGTCAGTCACCATCCGCATTTGGGAATGGTGCATAGGACACAAGATTCTGCTACAATGCATCCATCTGCCCGGCGACCAGAACAACCTTGCAGACCAACTCAGCAGGTCATCCTCCACTTGCCACGAGTGGAGACTGCACCCAGAGGTGGTGTCCCAACTCTTCAATCACTGGGGAACCCCCCTCCTCGACCTGTTTGCCTCCAGGCTGAACACCCACACCGCAAGATTTTGCTCACGGTACAGAGACCCAAGATCAGAAGGGGACGCCTTCCAGCTCAAATGGACTCAACGCCTCCTGTCCGCGGGCCGCAGGTTGCCTACCCCTGATCTACTGTCTTCAGAGGCAGTGAACAATGCTGTTTTGTCATGACTGCTGAAATACTATCCATCAGTACAGTTGGTGGGCAGAATGCATTTGCGGTGGGGAACATCATCTTGCCATTTTTTTCTCCTCCAGCTGAAAATGACTAGGGCCAGTCCTGATTGCTATTCCCTTCTTGCATTTATTTATTCCCAAGCAAACTGAGGAAGGGAGAGGAAACATCGTGCTTAAATAATCAAGGAGTGGCTCAGAATAAAGCTACACTTGGCTTCATCTAGTTCCCCTATTGAGTAACTTGACAGCATTTTCCTACTCTTCCTCAGAACCCATGAAAGCTTCTAGGGCTTCTCGAAAGGGGAAAGGGTAATGGACACCAAGTAAAATGGCAACCATTTTATTGCTGTCATGAGCCACAAATACCATTCCTAGTGAGTCATTAATTCTATTGTTGAACTGAACTGCTATTACCCACCTTTATATCTCCTGCAGTGATCTAGGAATCTGTCTGGAAGTGTCTAAAAAGAGTCTGGAAGGTGGTTTTTTCATACTTATTCTCTGGCTTTGCTGAAAAATTGAAATACCAGACATTACAATGAGATTCTGCCCTTATTTTAATTGTTCTGCCAGTGGTGAGCAGAGATCAGTACTTGTGAGGGCAATGTGAGTGACCATATGTTTCTAATGGCCATTCTAGAAATAATTCCTTTTTAGAGATGTAGAGAAATGGCTCAATATATTAAAGGCACAGCTTTGCCTCCATCACTATTTGTATTGATATTGTTTTAGGACTGATTGATTCATTTTTGAACTGTACACTAACCAGAGTTCTCTGGGTGTTGTATAATCTATTAAAAATAAAACAATGTAACAGCAATGCAATAAAACAACAACTCAAGACATCAGAATATACAACCAAGATGAAACCACCATCTGAGAATAAAATATTTCATCATCAAAGCCAGTTTCAGGTTAAGAGTGTAGAGTTGTAGAATCCTCAAAACAGCTCTTCAAATGTGCAAGAAAATAATAATAATCAGCATAAAGTGTTCACCAGGTGTTGAAAGGATGATAGTAGCCACAAGGTGAGTCTCTTGGGAGGGCATTTCACAGATTGGGGCCACCACTTAAAAGGCCCTCTGAGAAACATCACTAGATGGACTATTTTGTGTTGGAATGTAACACAAAAATTCCAGCAAAACTGAAAAACCCTCATGGGAAAAACAGCCATATGAATTGGAATGACCTTGAGGTGAGACCCCAGGAATCTTTCTCCAGGAAACTGGGGACATGATTCTCAGACTCTTCTACTCACATCCACTAACATTGTTGTCCAGGCATTTTAACCTAAAACTCACATCAACTCCACCCAGCATCAAAGGATTGTGGACATTGTGGTCCAAAGCAGTAGGAGCGTCAAAGGATATTATCTTAACTTTATTTGTCTTCAGAGAACTTATACGTACCAATATACTTAATCTCTCCTTCTCCTCCTCTTCCTCCATTGCAGATGAGCGGTTTCCAGAATATGGGAAAGTGGAATTTGTATTTTCCTATGGTCCTGAGAAAATTCAAGGTACTATATTTTTCTAGTAACCAACCACAGTCATACATCACTTTCATTCCATGTCTCATAGAATCGTAGAATCAGAGAGTTGGAAGAGACCGCAAGGGACATCCAGTCCAACCCCCTGCCATGCAGGAAATCTAAATCAAAGCATCCCTCACAGATGGCCCATCCAGCCTCTGTTTAAAGACTTCTCCAAAAAGCCTCTCCAAGGGTCCATGTGCACTGTAAAAACGCCTCTGAAGCAACATGATTTATGTGAAATTGGGTGAATTCTTTTTTTGAGGGGATGGAGTTTTGGTGGGAATTTCAAGAGCTGCAATAGAGCCCCCCCCCCCCAACACACACACACAAAACCAACTCTTACATGCAGTCTATGGTCACAATCACCACTGCATTTCCAGCCACTAGGTCTATTGGTGCTCTGGTCTGAGCACCAATTGTTTCCTTGTTTTGAATCAGTTCTGGCTTCAGTCTTCTTGAGCATTATCCAGCACTGGACTTCTATTGATGAAACAGCAAGATCCATTGTAGTCAGGAGGAGAGGCAATCTCCCCTTCCCATTGCCCTTTTATCACATTCCTTGTACCTTTTAATTTGCCGTTCCCTTTCACATGTTACTGGTTTCTTTCCTGTCTGAGCTCATGCATTATAAACTTGGCTGGTTGTGTCAGTGAAACCATACTATCCTTGCTTCATAGGTATGGAACATCTTGAGAATGGTCCTAGTGTCTCAGTGGACTATAACACCTCAGATCCACTCATTCGCAGGGATTCCTATGAAAACTTCAACCTGCGTCGGGAAGACAGCATGGAGGGTAAGTGACTGAGGGTCCCTTTGGCACTTGACCCAGCTTTCAGGTACAGGGTTGTTTGTGCATCACCTTGTCTGTGTATCATTTGCATGAAAACAGCTATCTGGTGGCATGTGACCAGAGGTAGTTATTCTTTGCAATGAGAGAAACATTAGTAACCATCTTACATTTTAGTTGTGTGATTCAAATTTTATGTAACATATTGGCATTCTACTAGAGAGAGTGATGGTCTCCAGTCTGGCTTCTTTGCTGTAATTCTGTCAGATCCATAATGTGTGATTTCCATAGAAAAGGTATCCAGTATGTGTGGCCCTCTAGATATCACTGTAGAGATGGTGGCAGCAGAGAAATTATACTTCTCTGCCACCATTGCACCTGCAGTGTCATCCAGCAGAGCTGTCTCAAGTGGTCAGTGGCTTTTTACACTCTGGTCCACAAGGAAAAAAAAAAAAAAAAGAACACTCAACAGCTCTCTGTGAAGAATTTGCAAGATATTTTACAGATAAAATCACTTCGATTTGCTCTGACATGGATGCTGTCATTGAGACCTCCAGTGGATATAATCATGGTGCCTACCTGTCCTGTGTTATCAGATAATTTTCATTTTATGAAGCCTGAGGATGTGGACAGGATCCCTGGAGAAGCGAAGGCTACCACATGGGTATTGGATTTTTGTTCTTCCTGGCTTCTGAAAGCACCTATAGGGGACTGGGTCAGCGGGTAAGGTGAATGCCTCACTGCAGCAAGGGAGGCTTCCGTCCTGCCTGAAGGAGGCTGTGGTGCAACTGTTTTGAAAAAGGCGTCCCTGGCTCCCACCATTCTGAATAACTACCAGCCAGTCTCTAACACTCCAGTCTTGGGCAAGTTTCTGGAATGAATGGTGGCCTCCTAGCTCCAGGTATTTCTGGATGAAACAGATCATCTAGATCTATTTTAGTCTGACTTCAGGCTTGTCAATGGGACAGAGACAGCTTTGGTCATCTCAGTAGATGACCTACGCAGGGAACTGGACAGGGGAGTGTGTCTCTGTTGGTCCTGCTGGAACTCTCAGCAGCTTTGGATACCATTAATTATGGTATCCTTCTGGGTTGTCTCTGTGATATGGGAATTTTGGTGATTCCCATATTTCTTGGAGGGGCAAACTCAGAAGGTGGTGCTGGGGGACTCCTATTCAACTCCCTGACTGTTGGCCTATGGAGTTCCACAGGGTTTGGTTTCATCCCCCATGTTATTTGACATTTACATGAAACTGCTGGGAGAGGTGATCAGGGTTTTGGGTGACACCCCTCTGTAGCCTTCTAATCAGATTCCAAGGAAGCTGCCTCTGTATTGATTCATTGCCTGCTGTCAGTAATGGACTGGATAAGGGCAGACAAATTGAAACTCAGTCCAGACAAGACAGAGGTGCTTCTGGTCAGTTGGAAAGCAGATTGGGGAATAGGGACTTTCCCTGTGCTGGATGGGATTACACTCCCCCTGAAGTCACGGGCTTACATCTTGCTTGTTCTTTTGGACTCAACTCTGAGCCTGGATGCCCAGGTTTCAATAGTGGTCAGGAATTCATTTGCACAGCTACAACTAGCATGCTATCTGCACCTGTTCCTTGAGACATCAGATTTGACTATGGTGACTCATGCCTTCATTACATTCCCATTTGGACTACTGTAACTCTGTGTCGGTCTACCTTTGGAAACTGTTTGGAAACAGTTTCAAAATGTAGTGGGTTCAAAATGCCAGTCAAAATGCTTTCCAGGGTCAGTTACATCAAACATTTAACTCATTTGTTGAAACAGCTCCCCTGGCTATGGGTTCGTTTCTAGACACAATTCAAACTGCTGGTCATGACCTATAAAGCATTACATGAAAGACCATATCTCCCCATACAAGCCTGTAATGGTCCTAAAATCAAGCGGGAAGGCTTTTTCTCAGTCCTGCTAATCTGGAGTTTATCACATGGGAGAAATTTCTCTTAATTGCAAATGAAAAGAAAGTGGGGACAGAACGTATTCACGTGAATTCGCTAGTTTAGCAAATTTACATGAATTTGAATTGTGTTCGAACTGACTTCCCATTGCCCGAAAATAGCTTGCCATTGCCCAAAATTACATGTGATTACCTCTCACACAATAACGTGAAACCCTATGATTGCGTTCGGACTGACTTCCCATTGCCCAAAATTGCGTGTGGTAGTTTATCACGCAATAACATTAAACCCCATGATTGTGTTCGGATTGCCATTGGATTATACAGGTACTTCCAATTTCCCTTGTCTGATAACATCCTATCATAGGCTCACTGAGGACATGAGCTTCTACCCTCTGAAACCCCATTCTGCAAGAGGCTAAGCTGGCCTCTTCCCTGCTTTGCCATCAGGTAAAGTCATTTTTATTCAAGCAGGCTGAGAGTTGTGACATTCTTACATTTTTTCTATATAATATATCTCAGTCCAAACCAATTCTAAAAACATTACCTCATTCTTTAAGTAGGTTATCAAAGGATTCAATTCACTTTTAAATTTCTTCAGTGATTTGTTTTTAATTAACTGCATTAATTTATCTATTTCAAAATCATCATATAATTTTATTTTTGGAAAATCATCCACCTCCCAGATTTTTGCATATAAAATGCATGCTGCCATTGTCATGTAAAAGTTAATTTACTGTTTTCTTTTCTAATTCTTCATTTGTCACAATACTTAATGAATACATTTCTGGGCTTAAGTTTTCTGTGATATTTAATACTTTTAAGACTTGCTCATGAATCTATTTCCAATTTTTTTTTTTTACCATTTTGTCGATGATAAAACATGCTGATTTCTTTATTGCATTTCCAGCAGTTATTTTTTAAATCTTTATTTGTTTTTGCTATTTTATAAGGTGTCAAATACTACCCATACTGCATTTTGTACATATTCTCCTTTAAATTATAATTCAAAGTATATTTAATTCTCTTAGTCCATAATTTTTCCCATTGCTGTAGATGGATTGGATGGCCTACATCCTGGGCCCATTTCACCATACTTTATCTGTATCATCACCTGTATCCAACTTCAATAGGAAATTATAAAATCTGATATTCATTTTCTGCTTTTATTATTTTTGCAAAACACATTTTTGACCATTTCCCAAATATTGTCAATTCTTGCAGACATTGGTCCAAAACACACTGTAGAAATAATCCAGTACAAGACTGCTTTAATTGCCCTGGACCAGTACTAGGGAATCTTGGGATTTGTAGTTTATTGTAGTACCAGAGCTCTCTGACAGAGAATTAAATATCTCACAAAACTACAGTTCCTAAAATTCCCTAGCATTGAGCCAGGGCAGTTAAAGTGGTCTCAAACTGGATTATTTCTGTAGTGTGTTTTGGACCATTGCCAGTGATGAGGGATCAGTGTAGTTACAATTCAGCAACACCTGTAGGGCTTCCAGTTTTAAACAAATGGTACCGTATATACTCAACAAGTCGAAAAATTTATGCCCCAAAATGGACTCCAAAATCATGGGTAGACTTACAGATGGGGCAATGAGTTTATGCTTATAAATTTCCTGAAATAATAAGTGCCCACCTTCCTCTGTATCCTTGTAACGGCTCCCCGTTTGAAGCCCCGGTGCCCGCTCTCCTCCTCTCTCCCTCTATGTGTGTGTGTGTGTGTCTTTGTTTTCCCTCTCAGCCTTCCTGCACAGCCAGAGCTAACAAGCTGCTGCTGAGCCAAAGGATACAATCCTGGGGTTGAAAGGAAAAGAGAGAGAAAGGTCTGTCTTCCTTTCTTGCAAGCCCTGATCCTTGGGGGTCCTTGGGGTGGAGAGCAGAGAAAGAGTGGGGTCTGTCCTCCTTTTTTGCAAGCCCTGATCATTGGGGA
>NC_056522.1:248311447-248340006 GCF_019175285.1 Sceloporus undulatus | reverse complement strand
TCCTTGGGGTGGAAAGCAGAGAAGGAGTGGGGTCTGTCTTCCTTTTTTGCAAGCCCTGATCCTTGGCAGTCCTTGGGGTGGAAAGCAGAGAAGGAGTGGGGTCTGTCTTCCTTTTTTGCAAGCCCTGATCCTTGGCAGTCCTTGGCGTGGAAAGCAGAGAAAGAGTGGGGTCTGTCCTCCTTTTTTTGCAAGCCCTGATCCTTGGGGGTCCTTGGGGTGGAGAGCAGAGAAAGAGTGGGATCTGTCCTCCTTTTTTGCAAGCCCTGATCCTTGGGAGTCCTTGGGGTGGAGAGCAGAGAAAGAGTGGGGTCTGTCCTCCTTTTTTGTAAGGGGAAGAGTGTATGTGTGTGCTGAGGTTTGTTTCCTCTTTTCCATGCTGAGACTGATGCTTGGGAGATGTCCAGAGAGGGAAATATAGGGAGGGAAGTGGTGCTTTGTTTCCCCCTTTAGATCTTTTGTAACATCCTCCAATGTTTGACCCTCGACTTATCCATGAGTCATATCAAAATCCATGATTTTGGATCCAAAAACTGCCCTCGACTTATACATGAGGTCGACTTATACATGAGTATATACGGTAGTTACTAGTAACATTCCCGTTTCACAACTACTGTATTTTTTTTTTAATTGAGGGATGGGCAGCTTCTGACCCTCCAGATGTTGTTTGATTGCAGGTCCTATCATCTTCACTGGAGTTGGTTCAGACTGATATGATTTACAATCCAGCAGGTTGCCCACTCCTGGAGTGGAGCACAAGCAGTTCTGAATTGTTTTCAAACTGCAGTTAAACACACTACAGCACTTCCCTGAAATTGTGCCCCAGAAGGGATAGAGAAAGGGAATAGTGATTTATTGTTGTTGTGTGCCTTCAAACTGTTTCTGACTTAGGGCAACTGGAAGATAAACCTACTACGAGGTTTTCTTAGCAAGATTTGTTGGAGGAGGTTGCCATTGCCTTTTTCTGAGGCTGAGAGTGTGTGACTTTTCCAAATTCTCCCAGGACTTTTTCACATGGGAACCTTTGTGCTTCCATCCCAAAAATGGTTAAAGTGTTGGCATCCTGGAAAAGCAGACAAATTTGCTAATGCTTACCACACAGAGAGCACAATAAGGGGTTAAAAGTACATTACTTAGGCAAGAAAGTGGGTTGAAAGCGAATTTGGGTTTCAGACAAATGAGGACAAGTTCCCTTGCTAGATTGGAAATAACTTTTTTGCGCATGCTCCAAACTGTCATTTCCACAAGTGTATACACACATATGCTCCAGAGAGGGAAGCTGTTTCAGAGGAAGGAAGGCTGAGGTTTCCCTTTGCAAACTCGCATAAAACCGCACACGCACACACTACATAGAAAGAGGATGGGGCTGGTCCATAAACCTGATGCCCTCCTTTTCCAGGACATATCCTCCATTTCTCCCTCCTGTACAGGAGGAATTATAAAATGTCCTCTCTCTGCCTTCTCCCATCAGCTGTTAGACTTAAGGCTTAGAGGTTGCAGGAGGAGGAAACCAACCATATGAGGGAAAGAGGTGTGTGTGTGTGTTGTGTGTATCTCCCTTTAAGAACATGGCTGCCTCCCTCTCCTCGGCACAGCAAAGGAACCATGGGAAGTCTGGGAACAGGGAGAATCTGGCACATGGTTTTCAGACTGCTGCAATTACATGAAGAAAGCGAACTTGTGAATGAAATGGAAATGAAAACACGGTATTTTTGTGAAAATGCTTATACTCTGATTCACCTCACTTTCTGTCAGGATTGTAACTGGTTTGTGCACAGTGTTGTCTGAAAAGCAATTGTGAAATTGTCCCTAATACCCTGGATGACCCTGCATTGTGACTAGTTTAATCTTCCAATTTTCCGCATGTGAAAAAGTCCCCAGTGGGTTTGCATGGCTGAGCAGGAATTTGAACCCTGATCTCCAAAGGTATAATCCAGTGTTCTAACCACTAAACCACGCTGGCTCTTGGAATAGTGATCCTTAGAGGCAAAATCTTACAGTGCTTCATTTAGGAAGGTATCAAATAAGAAAAGTAAAGTGTTGTTGAAAAGCAAATATGCAGATGCAGTCCAGTGCAAGGCAAGCAGCAGGATATCCCACATCTGTCAGTGTAAAACACAGAAGATAAATTCTGCTGCTGTTTAAAAAGATACAGTAGAAGACGTGACAGTACATATTTGCTTTGTGGAACTCTTTCTGGAGGAATGTAACCACTGATAACACTTCTGGAACTCAGAAAGCAATGCATACATTCTGGGATGTATTCCAGTGGCTGTTCAACAAAGAGGGTGAGTGGGCTGGTAAGTTCATGCTCAGGATCTCTATTGGCCCCATTCTGTTAGATTCTGGGCCATGAATGGCTTTGGATTAAAGGTTTTATTGTTCAAGAAGGGTAGAGTTTTTTTTTAAATTTAGTGGAATTTTTTAAAAACAAATTATGGAAACAACAAAAAGAGGTTGCTTATTTTGATTATACCCAAAAGTCTTGATAAATTATCCAAGTGATACATATAGCAATACCATGGTGAAGCAAATCCAGGGGGAAAGAGGTCTTCTGTTAGAGATTAATGAAGTTAATATGAACCAATTCCTCTACAGGATGCTCTGACTTATGGTGCTTAGATCAGCTTTTATTTAAAGTGGATAATATAATATGAATAGAAACCCTACATTGGCTGGAATAAAGATGTTCCTGCTTTTTATTCTGTATTAGCCACCTTAACAATAAGATGTCTACAATGTGCTTTTTAGCATCATCCTTGAATTTTGCTTGAGAAAGCAGAAGTAGGGTTGTTGTGTAAGGGAGCAATTTCTAGAGCAAGTAGCCACAGAATAGAAAATCATGTTATTAGAAAGACACTGATTCCTGAGTGTGACCAGATGAGGGCAACTAAAATGGTGAAAGGTCTGGAAAAGACGGCCTACAAGGAGTGGTTTAGAGAGCTAGGTATGTTTAGTCTTGGAGAAGGTTAAGAGGTGATATGATAGCCTTGATTAATTATTTGAAAGGATGTCATAGGGGTTCGACAGACAGCCTGACATGGGCAGCCACCCCTCAAAGTGCTGGGTTGTGGATGAAGCAACTGCACACCACACCCCCAGCCTGCTCAAAGAAGGGGCCGTGAAACACTGCTCCTATTCCCGGCACTACGGGGGTGCCATAAGGGCCAATGAATGGCTTTATGACACCCCTTTGTGTGCAGCATTGTTTGGATGCTGCACACGAGTGACGTCATGACATGCCCAGTCTGCTTGGGCGACTGCCAAGATGGCACTCGAATGCCACGAGAAGGGCTTGGAGCATGTAAACTCTCAGCCTTCAGGTAACCCTAGTTCGGGCCCATTTTGTTTTGGGCCATATTGAAGAAGGAGGAAAATAACCACTGAGGTCAGTAAATAATATTTGGCAACACTATTTTATTTGTCTTGTTTTTCTAGTTGCTAAGCCTTGGTCCCTCCTATCCCTGCCTGCCTGCATAGCAGAGACTGTCATAGGCAGGCGGCCTGCCTGCCTGACTCAAAGCTCAGCTCATGAACTGGAATGGGGAGAGGTGGGAACAGATGAATTTTCTGGACAGGCTGAAGGTCACAGGCTGCAAACAAGCTGTGCTTGAGAAACAGATGGCGTGAGTCAAATGTTTTGCAAAGTGCCATAGTAATGTGTATGATAAGACACAGAGAGAAGCCAAGATGTTCTGTGAAGTCTCTCACCCAAAAGCCTGGAGTGAGTAACCAGTTCCAAAGAAGCAAAATGCTTCAGCTTCCTAAGTGAGGAGGGGACGGGGGGGGGGGGGGGAGAGAACAAGCCCTCCAGCTAATGAGCTAGCTGGAATAGCATTGCTGTCCTCCTTTCCTTGCTTCATGCTTTGGTTGTATAAAGCTGGCATGGTATAACGTCTGGATTCCTGTTGGATAATAGAACAGGCACATAGGCATGGCCTTGGTAGCTCAGCATTGATGTCTTGGTAGCTCAGCATTGATTCACCAGTGTTGGGGCTAGTACAAGCTGTTATCATGGCCACCTTCTCAGGTTGTAACACTTCCATGTTTACATTTGAATAGTCATTAGTGTGGCCCCACCTGACAAAATGGAGGACTGATTTTCTCACTTCTTTTCCAGAATGATGTTAAATTTTTGTTGGGTGTAATTAAGCAGCAACAATAAGACATCATTGCAGTGAGTTAGAGCAGGAGAGATAATCCTGTTCACCATGAGTCTAGAGCTTGATGCTGGTAAGATTGAGGCCTTGTCTGCATGGGCCCAAAGTCCTTCCCCCCCACTAGTTCTGGTATCATGCTATCTGGATGACACTCATCCCAAACCTTGTTTCTGAGCAGTCTGGACAATGGGACAGCAGGATGCCCATGCAGACAGCAGTGGCAGAACAGTAATGGAAGCCAAGACATTGGGCGCAGGTCAGGGCAGCTGTAGGCCCAGGATATTCCAGGCTGCCCCCAAAGTACTGTGGCCAGTACAGACAAGGCCTTAGCCTCTGCTTACTTTACCCAGCAAGATACCGGTACCTTTTTTCTGTTCTTCAGAAACCAAGAATTGTGTCTATGATTTTATGGTTTTGCACCAGGGCACACAGGACTCAGGGCACACAGCTACTCACTCACAAACAGCAAGGTTGTGAGTTTGATTCCAGCCAGGGGCTCAAGCTTGACTCAAGCTTGCATCCTTCTGAGGTTGCTAACATGAGTACCCAGCTTGTTGGGAGCAATTAGCTTACACACTGTAAACTGCTTAGGGAGTACTTAAGTGCACTGATAAGCGGTGTATAAACTTAATAATGGCCATCATGAATGACAGTTTATGAGGAAATGGTAGGATAATGTACCAACGATAGGAATATTTTCTCCTAAGAGCCTTGGTAAATATCATTTTTGCAAGGACATAGTCAGCGATTTCCAGTGGAGGCCGTTTATTTAAATGCAAAATAAAACAAAACAAAGAGCAGTGCTGTTTGCTCAGTTTTGTATCAAAATGAGAATTCCATGCATTCAAAGAAGGAACTTGCTGCACTCATAAGAAATTGCTATGGTTGGATCAATTGTGTCTACCAGTCATCCTATTTCAGGAGTAAAGTCTTTCTACGACCTTCCCCTCCCCCGTTCCATGTGATAGAGTGAAATCAAGGAGTGTTTTTAATTTCCTGAGTATCATATCTTCTAGCTTTCCTGCTTGATGGAAAGCTTATGGAATACTACAAAAAGTTTCTTGTTTGGGGACCCTTCCTTCCTTCCCTCCTTCCTTCCTTCCTTCCTTCCTTCCTTCCTTCCTTTATCTAAGCATTATTAGAGCTTGGAAGTAATATACTACAAGTAACAATGTAATCAGCAGTGTAGTAGCGTGTGTGTGTGTGTGTGTAAAAAAGCCACAATTATGTTATTTCTGGAAAGCAATTTAACATCAGGTATTATAGCAACAGTGTTCTGTGTAATCATGCTGGCCACATGATCACAGAGTAGTCTCTGACAACACTGGCTCTTCGGCATAGTAACGGAGATGAGCACCGTCCCCGATGGTCAGACACAACTTGTCAACCTTGTCAACGGGGAATACCTTTATCTTTACCTCTATAGCAATAGCAAATACATTTCTATACTGTTTATCAGTGCACTTAAGCACTCGCTAAGCAGTTTACAATGTGTAAATTACTTGCCTCCAACAAGCTGGGTACTCATTTTAATGACCTACGGAAGGATGCCAGGCTGAGTCAACCATGAGCCCCTGACGTATTGAACTCACAATCTTGTGGTTTGTGAGTGAGTTGCTGCAGTACAGACATTTAACCACTGCACCACCTATTGGTTTGGGTGTCGGACTGGGATCCTGGAGACCAGGACTTGAATACCTGCTCGGTTATGGAAACCCACTGAGTGTCCTTGGGCACGGTCTCAGCCTCAGAAGGCAAAGACAACTCCCCCAACAAAGCTTGGCAAGAAAATTCTGTGATAAATTCACCTTTAGGTCATCATAATGTATGGCATTTTTTTACTCATCAGTCTTGAAGTGACAGGTTGGGGTGAATTTTGGGAAATGTGTTGGTTTTTTTTAAAATGACTGTGTGTGTGTGTGTGTGTGTGTGTGAGAGAGAGAGAGAGAGAATACACACACACATGAAAAGAGTATCTGAGCAGTAATACAGGCACAATGCACTGCCTCCAACAAATGGAATGTGCAATAGAAATGTCCAGATGCAAAGAAGCAACAAGGCCTGTTTTATGCATCTGTTCTGAATAGGCCCCATCATATCACCTTGGAATGTTCTGGAGTTTGGCTGCCCATCTTCCATGTGTAGAACTCATTTCATTCCCTTGTAAGGTCAGCAGAGGTTCCCATTTCCATAGCCATTAACATTCAGAGCACTTGATCCCATATGTAAGAAGACATTAATGATAATGGATGGGTTGTGAAAATCTCAGAGGGATCCATGCTTAAACTTTGGTATTTATGGCTTCTGCTTGCTTGTCATGCTGTCCTGTAGTTTTAGAAGACAGAAGACATATGGAGAAAAGAGCTGGGATTGTTTTTGTTAATATTGAGCCTTTCATTGCTGGCCAAAGTTCCTGCATGACAGCTATATGGAAAAAAGTCAGGTGAATTGGGCCAGAAATCTGTTTGTGAGCATTTCGTTCATTTTCCAGTGGTGTGTGTGTGTGTGTGTGTGTGTGTGTGTGTGTAGATGTAAGACTCTTCCTCTTTCCTCATTCCAACCTCCACCTCCTCACATTCACAGCTTTAGAAAACATCTACATCATTCCTCAAAGATATGGAGAATAGAGAGTTCTTCACTTAAAAAAATAAAAATCTTCTCTGCCCCATCCCAGATCCGTCCCTTCTCTCTTGCTGCCCCTCCTTCCTGGAACCTTCTTCGTCTGCATGCACGGCTCATCACTTCCCTAACCAGCTTTAAGGCTGAGCTGAAAACCATATTGTTTAGGGAAGCATTCTCAGGGAATTTGTGATTGTCATCTGGCTGTCTGATAATCTTTGATGTGATGTGATTTGTTGTTTTATATTTGATGTTTTTAATTTGTTTTTCTTTTCTATATGGTAATTTTATCTATTCCTCTTTTTAATTGTTATTATCTTAGAATGTACGCCTTGGACAGGCTTTTATATACTATTTAATTTTACCAACTTTGTACAGCGCTGTGTATAATTACAGCGCTTTAGAAATAAAATTTAATAATAATAATAAAAAAATTAATAAAAATGGGAAAGCTTAGTTCCCTTCTACAGCAAGGCTATTATAGTCTCCCTCATTTCACTGAAGTCATACTGGAAGGGCTTGAAAAACTTACTTTTTTGAATGCACACCCCAGAATCTCCCCCAAAAGGTAGGAGTTCCTCAAACTCTATTTTATTCCCAGCCTGTACTAGCAATGAATTTGGTTACCCTCTTGGCAGTAGCCCACATGCTGGCTGGGGAATTCTGAATATTGTAATACAAAAAGCAAGCATCCCAAGCTCCACAAAGCAGTGATGTTGGTGGAGCTGTCTTTGCATATTCAGATTACAGTGCCATGCAACACTTGTGGGGGAGTAAACACCATGTAATACAGTTCACCTTACTTCTAAGTAGGTATGTATGTAATTGCAATGTTAAAATATTCCTAAATTATGTAGAAATTTACTCCCACATCCTTTTAATCTTCTCACATGTCAGAAGACAAATGATAGGACCATTAGTTTTTGCCCAGGGATAGAAGCATCTCTCTAAGACAGGAATGTCTCTTCTTGAAATTTAATCAGAGGTAATCTCTTAGGTGATTTTCGTCAGTATCTAAGACAGGAGTGGGGAACCTTTGGCCAGGGTACAAAGGAGAGGGGATTAATATTTAAATGCATACTCTTTAAATAACAACCCATCATGATAGAAGCAAATTCCCTAAGCAGATTCCTTTTCTGGATGCTATTTGATACTCATTCCTGTATTACAGACTGACTTCACTGAATTGACTGCCCCCACCCCACAGTCTGGGATTTTTGCCTGTTCTGAATCTGAATGTCTCTCTGTGTGATGGAGGTGAGGATATGAAGTAGGGAGGTAGTGAAAGTTTTTACATCAGACAGTACAAGCCAGCACAGAGAACAGGAAGTATGAATCCTGCTTCCTGTTCTCCTTATATTATGTAATGTCTGATGTGCTCTGAGAAAAGTAGAGACACAAGAAGGGTGTAGGCAGATATTCTTGATGATCTTGGCAGCAGTAGGGAGGGACCCTGGTGTGTAATGAATTTGTATACAACTTTGTATACTTGCTCCAATTTAAAGTGGGAACAGAACATGACTAAGCCATTACATTTTGCCTACCCTGGCATAGACACTCATGGAAAGAAAAAACTTGTCTAATCTGCACGGCAGAATTACTGCGCTTTGACACTACTTTAACTGCCATGGCTCAATGATATATAACTGTGGGTTTTGTAGTTTTGTGAGATATTTAGCCTTCTCTGTCAGAGAGCTCTGGTGGTACAACAAATTACAATCCCAGAATTTAATAGGATGGAGCCATGGCAGTTAAAGCAGTGTTAAACTGTATTATTTCTGCAATACAGATTAGACTATGGTAAGAACAAGGCAGGGAACTTAATCCTAAAACAAATGTTACTTATTTACAGCTTTTCTTGCTTTATTAGGCTTGGGAACTATATGCATTGCTTCTGGCACTGCAGTAGTAAGTGTGTGCATTGGTCAGGAGGAGCTGCTGGCATATGGCTGAGGGAGTCTGAGAAAGACTGGACAGATTGAGGCTTTGTTCCCAGAACACTTCTGGAGAAGATCCAGGCAGCACTGGCTGCATCAAAGAAGGATGTGACAGGGTGACAAGGTCACTTCAGACAATGTAGTCATTTCAATGAATTTCAAAGGTATTTGAGGATCTCCTCTTTGAGGTGGTAATGAACTTGAGAAAGAAATATTTTGCTGGTTCAATTGACTTCTTCTCTCTTGTAATGTGCAAAGCAGCTGGTGATGTTGAGTCTCATTCTGGATTTGATCTGCTATTAAAGGTTCAACAGATGTAGCAGATGGGAGCTAGCTCTAGCATTAAAATGACTAATCTATCTAGCTGGGATGGTCACACTTTGGACAAGTGCCTGAGAGGACAGCCACTATTAAAGCAATTTGTCTCTGCATTTTGCATTTGCTGGTTTTCCTCAGATTAAACAGCAGGACATGGAAAGTGAGTGGGGATAAAGAAATTGCCAGTCTGGGTTTGACATTGTTTTTCCAAAGCAAAATTAACATTTTCTGCAGTCTTGTAAGTCATCCATTTTTTTTAGCCAGAAATTGCTGTCTGGAAGCAAGCTGTTTTCTCTGAAGCCTGGAAAACAGTTGGCTTGCAGGTGGCATGTGCATACAGTAGTCATTCCTAGTTTTATTAAGATATAGATTTCTACAAATTACAGCTTCTTTTATAATCAGATCATTGCTTCACATAACACCATTCACCAAATTGTAGTTTTTGAATGTCCCAAATAGTGTATCTGCCTATGAGGTGCTATCCATCTAACATCCAATTCCATGTCACAACCAGCAGGGAGGAGAAGGCAAGGTGTCTTTAGAGCTTGCAAGGAAGGAAGTTAGGTAGCAACATAGATGTGCTTGATTCCACCTTTGGTGACTCCTTGCTTTCATTTCTTCACCCCATGAGGTCTAGTGGACATCAGCCACAACTGCAAATAGCCATGCTACTTGGAACTTCCAGCTGAGTCTTTTTCATGAACCCCACAAAGTTGGGGTTCTGGGATTGGGGCAGGTAGGAGGAGAGGATGGGAAAGTCTCTCTGCATAATCAACACTCTGCTTGTGTGATAGCTGTAGATGGATGTTCTTCACAATTGACAAAGGATGGACAGAGTTGTCTGTTTTGCTTTCTATTGTGTTATTTAAAAATAAACCTCAAGCTCTTTATGAAATACTTTACCAACATTGAAATGTTCTTTGCAAAACATGAACCAAACAAAATTCTGACCTATCCCTGTTTGTCATCCCATTTTTTGGCCTCTGTACCCTCAAATGGTAGTGATTAGTAATTTAAAAAAATAAAAAGGCCAGCAGGTCACAAAACTCCATAGCAAAATCGATTTCACAGCTTAAAGTTAACATTGATACAAGTGGTAATAGCTTGCTGGTTCATATTCTGAAACTGAAAATTGGTACATTTAAGAGTAAATTTAATCAGCGGACACAATTTCCATTTCCACATGCATAAAATTCATATGAAATGTGTGGAAGAAGCTCACGATTTTGCAAGTAAAAATTGAGAAACAAATGAGCATACTGGGTCTTGTTAGCAATAAGAGCCTGAAGCTTGCACCTCTTGCCAGGTTAGAGTTTGCCTTCTCTGGGAAATGCCACTTTTGTTTTAAGCTGAAGTTCCCACTCCATTTCCTTTCAGCTGAGCCAAAGGTCTCATTCTGCTGTGACACTGGCAAGTCCCTTCCCATCCCTTCCATTCCCAGTGCTTCTTGGCCATGCCAAGCCTTGTCACATGGATGGGGCGATGCCAATGACATTCTCAAAGACAATTCCTCCACAGTTGCTGCATTGTTCAGTCAGAGCTCTGTTCCCCTCCAATTGAATTATACTCCTACTTTCTGGTGAGGGGCAAGCGGGGGTAGTTACAGTCTAATCAAGTATCTCACAAGCATTCACTTTGGTCTGGCTTCCATGGCCACTTGGATAAGAAACCCACCTATGATTCTGAAGAATAGGGTGACATGGGAGCCCGAAAGAAAGAAAGAAAGAAAGAAAGAAAGAAAGATTATACTGACAACAGCAAAAAGCCAGCGCAAATGCACTTTGTGTGCAAGGAACGGAGTCTGGCACTTGCCCAGGAATCTGCCCTTTTCTTACTCTTCCTTCCTGGGAAGACAGTTTCTTGCAAATTGCCTGTTTATGTACATGGCAGAAGCTCTGTATAGTCCTGTGCACATAAACATCCTTTAGCTGGACTTCAGTGTGGTGTTTAGATATATAGTACTTTGCATATACCAGATGTACAGTGGTACCCCGGGATACGAAAGCACCGCCTTACGAAATTTCCGGGTTACGAAAAAAATCAATAGGAAAAAACTGTTCCGGGTTACGAAGGTTATTTCGGGTTACGAAAAAATTTTTGGTGCTTTTCGGCGCTATTTCGCATGAAATCACGGCTTTTCCCCATTAGCGCCTATGGCTTTTTCGGCTTACGAAGGATTTCGGGTTACGAACGCGGCGGCGGAACGAATTATTTTCGTAACCCGGGGTACCACTGTACAACGAATGGCATTATTTAATCACAGTTTATGAAGGTTCAGCAATCTAGATCTATCATAGCAAATTAAATTAACCAATAATTCTGTGGCACTTTAAAGGTCAACAAAGGACTCTTAGGCATTTTAAAGCTTAGGTACAAACATTTGTTCCACATTGTAAAACAAAACAAAAAAATCTAAATTTTGTCTGTCTTGGTTTATCATATTAGGTGATTTTTTAATAGCACTTACCAATAGCACTTTACATTTCTATACTGCTTCACAGTAAACTAAGCACTCTCTAAGTGATTTACAGTGTGTTAGCCAAGCTGGATACACAATTTTACTGACCTAAGAAAGATTGAAAGCTGAGTCAACCTGGAGCCCTCCAGGATCGAACTCACAACGTTGTGGCTGCAATACCAGCATTTAATCACTGCACCACCAGGGCTTCCTAAACATTTTTATCATATGTTTATGCCATAAACCTATTAGACATAGACATAACTGCAAGGCTTTAGGGTTAACTACAATATACTGGGAGCCTCCAGATGTGGTGGATACAACTCCTAGAATTCATTAGGCATCACAGTTGGCTAGTGGAATCTGGGAGTTGGATTTAAATTAGAGGTTATCAGACACCTTAAAAAAAGGTACATTTTCTTGCACAAACTGAGTCTCCCGTATCTCGAATTCCGAAATCCAAAATATTGCAAAAACCAAACTTTTTTTCATGGGTTGCTGACTCTGGTATACACAGTGTACACAGACTTTGTTTCATGCACAAAATTATTAAAAATATTGTATAAAAATACCTTCAGGCTATGTTTCTAAGGTATATATGAAACATAAATGATTTTGTGTTTAGACTTGGGTCCCATCTCCAAGATTTCTCATTATGTACATATTTGCAAATACAGGTATTTCAAAATCCAAAATACTTCTGGTCCCATGCATTTCTGATAAGGGAGACTCAACCTGTACCTTAGAGAGAAAACAGGTTTACCAGCTTTAGACTGACACTTAAGTTAATGGTCTCTCCCTAAAGCCAGCAATTGTTTCAATGAGTGTCTGGACCTAAATGACAAGAGCACATCAGGAGCCATTCTTCTGTGTGTAAGTCAGATCTTTACTTAGATTAAATGTTGTGAGGAGAAAGCTGAAACAAGGGGAATGGTGAAGGCTCACTCCATCTCAAGAAGCCTGCAGAACTCTTTGCAGGTGCAGCCATTTGGCAGAGTCATCAAGAGCTCCCGGCTCTGATTTCTCTGAAATGCTGGATTAGCAGCATGAAGGATGTATCTTTCCCTACACCCGTGACAGGCTGCCAGAAGCAATTGCTCCAGTTGCAGTCTAATTACCCAATGGCATCGTGCCAAGAGACGTTTCTACCAGGAGAGCTTGCTGTGAGGCGGGCGACAGTGCACTTCCATGCTGTGTTTGTGTGTCTAGAAGGTATTGTTTTTCTGTGTTGGGATCATGAACTGAAATGAGGACAAGTATAAATCTATTTGTTTATGGATGCAGTGGGTGTTGACCCCACTGCTCTTTAACATGTACTTATCTCTAGTTGTCTGGAACATGCACTGAAGCTCAAATGGCTGATAACAATAGCAAGAGTTCAAGTTCTCATTCCATCCTATCACCTTATGAAATCCTAATTTGAATTTTAAAGCTCCCCAAGATGGCGTATTGTTCCTATCTGTTATGCCAGTTATCTTCCCTGTACTTGTCAACACAGTGCTTGTATTGCAATCTACTGATGGTGTAGAGAACCATTTTACTTTTAGGGATATCCTCATTTGGGAAAATGGCTATTAGAAAAACAAAAGAGCAGTTTCTGATAGAAGGAATGCTTCTGACGCTTTTCCATTGCATTCCACTTGGCCCCAATCAGAATATGTTACACATTAAAGCCTTTGACTCAGACATATCCGGAAGAATAAATATAATACATTTTCCAGAATAAAGTTATTGGGGTTGTGTGTGTCTATGTGTGTGTGTTTGTGTAGTTTTGAGAGGTGGAGACATGAATTAATGGTGTGTATTTCAGAGGAAGGAACTGGCAAAATCTGTGTATTTCTTGTCTAAGAAAACCTTAAATTTTTAGAATCATAGAAACATAGAGTTGGAAGAGACCTCAAGGGCCATACAGTCCAACCCCTGCCATGCAGGAACTCTCAATCAAAGCATCCCTGACAGATAGTTATCCAGCCTCTGCTTAAAGACCTCCAAAGAAGGAGACTCCACTACACTCCAAGGGAGTGTGTTCCACTGTTGAACAGCCCTTACTGTCAGGAAGTTCCTCCGAATGTTCAGATGGAATCTCTTTTCCTGTAGCTTGCATCCATTGTTCCGGGTCCTGTTCTCTGGAGCAGCAGAAAACAAGCTTGCTCCCTCCTCAACATGACATCCCTTCAAATATTTAAACAGGGCTATCATATCACCTTTTAACCTTCTATTCTCCAGGCTAAACATCCCCAGCTCCCTAAGTCGTTCCTCGTAGGACATGGATTCCAGACCCTTTACCATTTTAGTCGCTTTCCTTTGGACACGCTCCAGTTTCTCAATGTCCTTTTTGAATTGTGGCTCCCAGAACTGGACACAATATTCCAGGTGGGACCTGACCAAAGCAGAATACAGTGGCACTATTACTTCTCTTGATCTAGACACTATACTTTTATTGATGCAGCCTAAAATTGCATTGGCCTTTTTAGCTGCCGTATCACACTGTTGACTCATGTTCAACTTGTGGTCTACTTGGACTCCTAGATCCCTTTCACACATAGTCTCGTTCAGCCAGGTGTCCCCCATCCTATGTCTGTGCATTTCATTTTTTCCACCCTAAGTGCAGTATCTTACATTTCTCCATGTTGAATTTCATTTTGTTAGCTTTGGCCCAGCTTTCTAGTATATTCAGGTCGTTTTGAATTTTGATCCTGTCCTCTGGAGTATTAGCTGTTCCTCATAATTTGGTGTCATCTGCAAATTTGATGAGTATGCCCCCATTTCTGTCATCCAAGTCATTGATAAAGATGTTTAATAACACTGGCTCCAGGGCAGAGCCCTGTGGGACCCCACTGGTCACTTCTCTCCAGGATGAAAAGAAGCCATTGTTGAGCACCCTTTGGCTTTGGCCAGACAACCAATTACAAATCCGTGTAACAGTTACCTTGTCTAACCTACATTTTACAAGCTTGTTTGCAAGAATGTCATGGGAAACCTTGTCAAAGACCTTACTGAAATCAAGATATACTATATCCACAGCATTCCCCTCATCTACCATTTGGTAATTTTATCAAAGAAAGATATCAGATTTGTCTGGCATGACTTCTTTCTCTGAAACTCATGTTGACTTTTTGTGATTATGGCAATGCTTTCTAGATGTTCACAGACTCTCTGTTTAATGATCTGCTCCAGAATCTTTCCTGGTATTGATGTCAAACTAACTGGATGATAATTGTTTGGATCCTCTTTTTTCCCCTTTTTGAAGATGGGGACAATGTTTGCCGTCCTCTAGTCTGCTGGGACTTCTCCTGCTCTCCAGGAGTTTTCAAAGATTATTGCCAGTGGCTCCGATATTACATTGGCCAGTTCTTTTAATACCCTTGGATGTAGTCCATCTGGTCCTGGAGACTTAGATTCATTTAAATTAACAAGGGCGCTTTACAGACCGCCCAAAAGGGCAGTCTGCTGGCGCCGGTGTTTGCTGCGTCTGAACCGCAGCGGACAAATCGTGTGATTCCCTGACGCAGCATAAAGAACCCACAAAAAGCGGGTTCTTTTTGTGGCACAGAATGACGCCGCAAGGTGCCAATGGTGCACTTGCGGCATAATTTCCGCATCCGCTATGTCAAAATGTAGAATGGGCACCACCATTTTGTACGTGCCAAGATATTCCTGTACTATCTCTTTACATATTCTGTGCTGAAATTCCCCTATTCTGTCCTCTGGATCATAATAAGTTAACAAACAACTTGAAGGTATATACATACATATTTTCTTTATGTGTACAATTTACAATCAGGTTGGAGGATTTGTGAGTTTAATGTATAATTCTAAAATCTTCTGGGTCTTCAGGATGAGCTAAAATAAAATGGCCTTTGCAGTGTATTATGAAGATGTGCTTAATCTGTGTCTTTAAGTGTATGCATTTGTTGCTTGCTGCTGGCATCTTTGTACCATGAACTAATACAGTAGCTGCCTCTTGTCGTCAATGCATCTATATGTTACAGACAGTCTCTCTGTCCTCAGATGTTTGCAATGCTTTCCCCACCACTGACAGCATATTGTTATTTACAGCCCAGTATGTTGATCCCTCCCCATCTTTGGTATTGGTTTTTTATTCACCAAGTGAAGTGCTGAAACCCTTGTAAATCATTTCCCTTCACACCAAGGAATAGAGTAGTATGAGGCAACTATCTCTAGCTTATGAGTGAGGTCATTACAGGTTGTGACATGGAAAATGCATGCAGCAGCTGCTTCTAGTGCAAGAGTCTTGTCTCCCTCTGGATTGTTAATATCCATAGGGCTATAAATATTGGCATTAGGCAGTATTTCCCATGTTATGATCACCTTTGTTTGTTCAGTGTTGGACAGGGCAAATTTCAAATCTCTTTTGCAGGTGAAGTTCCCTTTTGTACCAGACAGAACCCCATTGCTACTTTTATAATGCACACTGCTCATACACGCAGGGTAATCTCATTCCCCTTGCCTTCTTTGCTTAATGCTTGTATGTATGTACATTTTAAAATGAGAGTCAGCCAGGTGTAGTGCAACAATTCTCAAACTTTAGCCCTCCAGGTGTGTTGGACTTCAACTCCCAGAAGCTTTAGCAAACTTGGCCAACAGTCAGGAATTATGGAGGCTGAAGTCCAAAACATCTGGAGGACCACTACAGTTCCCAGAATTCTGTAGCATTGAGCCATGGCAGTTAAAGTGATGTCAAGCTTCATTAATTCTATAGAGTAGATGCACCCTTAAAGGAATAGAACAACAATACTTTTAACAATTAGATAATAGTTTAAGACCAAGCTCACTGCAAAATACCCAGCTCCCATGCAGCAATTATCATGGTACTGGCCTTGGATTCAGTGTCAGAGCAGTATGGGGGAGATGAGTGCGGGACTGATGTACCACTGGTCCAGAAATTTAGGCTGGATTCTTTATAAGGAACCTCAGCTAATCATCAAAACCCAGAATCCTCAGTGTCTATTTTTCCCCAAATCCAACTTGACTGAGAAGCTCCACAGTGGCAGAGTGGATGGAGGGATTCAGAAAGGCTTGATTCACTTGCTGTCTTGCTTAGAGCTTGCTTGGGGCTCCAAATAATGCTGCAGCCATGAGCTCACTTTGCTTGATTGATATCTGCTGCAGAAGAAAATAGTTTCCAAGAGATGAGCTGCAAAACAATTAAGACTAAACTTTACAAAATTTAGGGAAAAAAACAGAACAGAGGGTACTGTGGGAGCCTTTAATCTGTTTGTGTTGGACAATACGGATAAATGCAGATACTAAAAGAACTGACTTAGATTGTTCCATTTTGAAAGAGGCATGGTGCCTGTAATACTCCTTTTTTAAAAAAATGTTAGAAGGTATGTTCAGAGAACTATGACAAAAATTGGAAATCACAATAGCATTCCAATGCTCTTTGTACTAGTCCCACCCTCCTTGTTTGGCTTTTTAACACCATGATCTTCTATACTGACTGGACCATGTCATCAAGAAATCAGCCATTCTAGGTAAATACTGCTACAAACACCATGGTTTGTGTATACTGGAAGCTGCTGAGTGGTCCAACAGAACCAGCAAATTCATACATCGTCATCTATCTCCTGGAATCATAACCGGAATGTTATAACAAGGTCTGAAACCAGATTCATTAGAACTAAAATGGCTATGAAACTAAAATGGCTGGTGTCATTCTGCAGTTTCTGTTTCCTTTTCATCATCTTGCACAAGAATGACTTATTAGAAATTGATTGTTGATTGTTGTCTGTATAGGGCATGTATTTACTGATTGCTCGGCTAAATCCTTAGTAGTAACATCCACTATATAAATCCCAAACTATTCTTAATTTAATTCCATCTAGCTCTGTGCACTTAAACCTTCAGCCCAGTCTTTTCTGCCACAGAGATGGAAAATAAGTCTTGAGTGCAACCATGTAGGACCAATAGAAATAGATCTTGCAGAGTGTTTATTTAAGGGACTCTATCTGTAAGACACCATATTTATCCTGTTTGTCCGGGGTTTGTGGCTGTCTCATAAATAGCACTCAGAGCAGGACAAGAGTGGCAAGGATTGTAACTAAGCTACTGTGGGTTTTGCAAATTATCCTGGGACATGGGAAAGAGTTTGGAAAATTCATGTGGAAGTGTATGAAGTTCAATGTCAACAGACTGTCCCTGGCAATCTCTTCTGTCAGTGTGTATTTTTGACCACCCTGTGTTGCTGTGATGGTTTCATCATTTGAGGAATTAATGAGATCTGTGTATGTTCAAGGGATGTAATTTTTCAGTAATCTTTTTTTCTTGAAAAAAGCAATGAATAATTTTAGAAATTTTCTTCCCACTGCAAAAGTCTTCTAAAGCTGCAGTTTTTCAGTCCTATTCACAATTTGGTACATAATCTGTACAAAATTCTCACATGGTTGTTTTGCACAGAAGACAGCATTTTCTGAACATCAACATTTGCTGTGCAGAAAATAATATAACACCATCTTAGAGAGCATGCTTCATTGAATAACCAAAATGAAGAGTGGATTCACCTTCTTAGGTTGAGAATCCCAAATGTCTTTAATTGCCAGTCCCAGAATTTCACAGGATGGAACCATGGCAGTTAAAGCAGATTCTTGGCAATATAATTGTGTAGTGTGAAAGGGTCCTAAATAATTTTTGGTTGAGAAATTAACATGATGTGAACTTGTGAAAAAATAGCTCCATTTCCCTTCATGTCTTCCATTCACTAGGTATCTTCCCATGAGTTGCTATCAGTAACAGGCCAGTGGTTTTCAAAACAATCCAAATGGTTTTCTCACTCCCTTGAAAGCTGTTAGAATAGCTTTTTTGTTTAATTCACATCCCACTCTCAGGCACTGCAGAGCATTTACCAACAATTCCTGATTAACTTTGTTGATAGACATACACTCTGGCCGCATCGTGGCCTAAAATCACCCTTGGTCTCGTTAAAGAAAAGTCCAACAAAATCTTAAGAGTTCTAACAAGTTCCAGTCTAGCCACCCTCACTGGCTCTTCTCTCTTTTCATTTTCTGAGCACCTATCATGCCCAGTACACTCATTTGGTTCTGAAATGTTCTCCAAGAATTTCACAAATGTGTGGTGGGAAGTGTCAGTCCATCTCTAATGCTTAATATTCAGACTGTGGAAGATGTGGTGTGCTCTAAATCCTTTTTGCTAAGCCACATGCAGGGAACCAGCTGCAAATGGAAGAATGCAGTTTGGGAGGGGTAGGAATCCCAGATATGGGTTTGTATAGAATTCTGTGTTTGTTGTAATGTACTCTATTTGATTTCCCCATTCTAGTAAACAGTGACAATATAGTACTGTACTGCAGTAATCTTCTATGTGTGGAGAGCAACATTTCACTCTTACCTCCCTAACAGTCATGCCAGAGATCCATACAGTACCATCTTAGTTAGTGAGCATAGTTTGCAGGGTGGATGTGCTTTGAGCCTTCATCACATTGTTGTACAATTACCATTCTCTACTGGAAGCAGGAGTTTTCATTTTACCTTCAGCCCATGGTGATTCAGTATGCACTTGGTGGTGACAGCAGTCTGGCTTAATTTGGTGCATAATCCTGGTGGAATCTGCTCACCCAAGCTGCATGTGTCAGATTGACTGCTGTGGTGTGACCCTATATGTGGGACAAAAGGACTGTGTTTCCTCCAGCTTGGCATTATCCTGTTCAGGGGACAGCCACCATCAATCCAGAGACTGATCTGGCAGTCCCAGATCAACCCTGGCCAAAGGGGCCTTAATGCTGTATAAAAAGACTAGCTGTTTGCTGTGGAGTTTCCAGAAAACCTCATGGTGACAGTCAGCAGACTGGAAGCTCCCACAGCCCCTTACCTGCTGTCACCATCATGTCCACTCCAAAGGTCCCTGCTGTGGCCTGTGACATCAGATGGGGCACTTGACCATGTGGGTGTACTGACAAGTTAAGGGGCATGCAGTGGTGGAGGATCCACTATGCAGTGATGAGCAAGAGTGTGAACACCCACACATCACTGTGCCAGTCTGGGCACTGCCCCAGGTGGAAACTGTGAGGAGGATACTACAGGGTTAGCCTGTAGTACCCTGACCATCTTTTTAGGCTCCAAGAAGAAGTCCAGTGGAATATGGACACTAAAAGATTCCATAGTAGAATCCAGAAACAAGAAAAGTAGGTGGTGATGGGAAATGCACATGAAATATAGAGAATGCAAGCAGCCAGGCAGAGGGTTGTGCACACCATAATATGAGTTTGCCTAATAGCAGAGAAGGAATATGGGGCACAATTCATACCTTGCATAATTTCCTTATCAAGGGGATGTTTTAATGTAGAGATGGGTAATGCGTGGCCAGATGTTGTTGGAGTACCAGCCCCATCATCCTTTACTATTGACTATGCTGGTAAGGGCCGATGGAAGTTGTAATACAACAGTATGAAGTTTATTGCATGGGCCCTGAAACGGGCCCATTGCATTCCAAAATGGGGGCACGCACGGAACGGGATGGGGCTAGGAATGCATCTTACTGCACAAGGGAACGCTGCCGCTGCTGCCGGGCACTCCAATCGCATCCTACATCCGTTCTAGAGGGAAAAATTTCTGAGAACGCTTTGGAAGGGATGTAGGACGTGATTGGAATGCCCAGCAACAGTGGCAGCATTCCCTTGTGCAGTAAGATGCATTCCTAGCCCCATCCCGTTCTGTGTGCGCCCATGCGCACCCCCATTTTGGAATGCAACGGGCCCGTTTCAGGGCCCGTGCAATAATCCTCTATTTGGAAGGCCATATGTTCCTCACCATGACTTTTAATGCTGCTGCCTAAAACAAAGTAAAACTGCTTCCTTCCCCATTTCAGTTCACTAAATGATTTCCTACTTCCTCTCCCCAAATTGATAATTTCTTCAAAATATGATGGGAAGCATGTGTATCGGGGATGGGGATTGTTTGGCCCTCGAGATGTTTGGCACATCTCATCTGCCCTAGTTTAGCATAGCCAGTGATAAGGAATTTTGGGAGTTGCAGTTCAATAACATTCCTCAATGTGGTGGTGCTGCTGCTCATCCTCCTCCTCGTTTGTCCTTGAATATCCTGTGTTTGTTATCTTATTTGCTTGAATCTGCTTTACCACAAACAGATGCCTACTGTTTACTGAAAGAACATAAGGGCCTCTTTGGGGTGACCTAAGCCTTTTGAAGCCCCACTGGTCATATTTTTCAGTTGCTATCAAGTTAGTATATAAGTTGTCCCATCACTCATTGCTCTACCCTCCTCAGAAGCATTTGGGAGGGGGGTTTCAATCTCAACTACAGAGAAGAGTAGCAGTGATCTCATTAGTGGAAAGTCTGCAGTAGTCAATACACTTTCAAACCACAAAAAGCTGATGGAGAAGGAGAAAGGTTTAGTTTTCTTTCTGAACAGAGCCTTTCTTTGGTTTGTTCAGACTGCTAAAGCCATTGAGAACCCCATATGAAACTCCCATCAGGAAGCATAAGGCTTTTGTTTTCGTCACTGTGATGTCTGGCTCCTTTTCTCTCTCTCTTCCTCCTTCCCCCTCATTCTGATCTGTAGGGAGATGGAGGCTGCCTCTTTCCCTTTCAACTGAATTAAAACAAGAAGAATCTGCTTTCTCTTCTTCCCCTTTTTGTTATGATGGATGTACTCTATAGCCTGAGATTTCAAGGTGCTGGCCTGGGAGCTGGTGGGAACTTTTCTTGATTTCTACAAGAAATAGGGCTTTACTGAGAAATGAGAGCTTTATGAGAAACATAAAAACACTGCATTCCCTTTTACAATCCTTGAGATAAGGCAAGACCTCCTTAGATGTTGGACGATATATACAGTACATATATTTCCCTATCTGCTCTGTATGGGCCTCAGATCATTTGAGCTTCCAAATAACCCCATTCACTCTGCTATCCACTCCACTCTCACACTGGTAGAAAGTCTTCTGCTGTTACTCAATTGGAAAATGCTGCACCAGTTCAGTTAGGCTCCAGGTGCAAAGTTTGGAAGAGTTATTTTTCTGGATCTCAGCACCCAGAATCCTCTAGGCATCTGGATTACTGGCTGTGGGATATTGGGAGCTCTAATTACAAAAGTATTCCCCCCTCAAATTTCTGCCGAGATGTTGTTCTGGGAAGCAGTGGTAGTATTCAATAGGAAGGACTTCTAGGAAAAGATACTCTATTTTACAGTCAGTTTTGGTCTCCTGATTGTTCTGTTGTACATACAGGTTCTGCCAGTGCCATTCATTTTAGCAACTGGACCTGGAAGATGTACAGTAGTTTGTTGGCTGCCCAGGTTCTGATTGAATTGCCAAGTAGATGAAAAATAAAAGAGGTGAGCATTGCATATGTTGGTGCTGGCTCCAGAATTTGGGGCGCAGGGGGAGTATACATTCCTCCCCTGCTCCTGACTATATGAGCAGAATGAAGGTGCTCTGTTTCACTTCCATTCAAATGTGAGCCAGTCAGAGTAACAGAGTGCATTTGGCTGGAATGGCTTTTTTGGAATGTGTATTTGTTAAAGATCTTCCTGGCCTGCAGCTGGCTGTTAACACTGCAGGAACATCAGATGACTGACTTCCAGCATCTGAATAGATTATGAAAAACAAGTTTTAAAGTCCAAGGTACTACTGGACCATCATGGTGAATTACCAGCTCAGGGCTTTTTGCCACACACACATAGACAGATGTGGCTCTGAGTTAAAGACAGGGATAGCAAGAGGCTGGCAACTCCACTACCTAGAAACTGCAAGGGAAGGGATTGCACTGAGAACTTTATAGCAGAGGAAGAGAACATTGCTGCATGAATCAATTATATTCCTGTCCTGATTTTTCTTTACTTTGATATAGAACAGGGGTCGACTGGCCCCTGGCTGCTGTTGCCGCGGCCGCCGTGGCTGCCCGTCACGGCTTTTCACCGCTCTGGGAGCCACCATTTTGGGCGGAAAAATGGCGGCGCCCATAGCAGCCTGGGGCTATGGGCGCCGCCATTTTTTCGCCCAAAATGGCGGCGAAGTCTTGCGCAACCTCGCCGCCGTTTTGCCACCCAAAATGGCGGCGCCCAGAGCGGCGAAAAGCCGCGACGGGCGGCGGCGGCAGCGGCCGTGGCGGCGGGCCTCTAGGAGGCCCTTTGCCGTCTCTGGGGCCCTCCAGGAGGGCTCCCAGGGCGACAGGGAGCCTCTGGGTGGCCCTTTGCCGTCTCTAGGGCCCTCCAGGAGGGCTCCCAGGGCAGCAGGGGGCCTCTGGGGGGCCCTTTACTGTCTCTGGGGCCCTCCAGGAGGGCTCCGAGGGCGGCAGGGGGCCTCTGGGAGGCCGGGTGCCATCGCTGGGGCCCCTCAGGGGGCCCCCCCAGTGCTGGCGCCCCCCCCCCAGCTTTTGCGCCGGTCTCTGACGGGGCCTGGGGCCCCATCAGGGGCCAGCAAAGATGGGGAGGCCTGGCCCCCGGAGGGTGGAAGCTCTGCCCCCGGCATGCGGCCCCGCCCCTGGAGGGTGGAAGCTCCACCCCCGGCACACGGCCCCACCCCGGAGGGTGGAAGCTACACCCCCGGCACGTGGCCCTGCCCCGGAGGGTGGAAGCTCCACCCCTGGCATGTGGCCCTGCCCCGGAGGGTGGAAGCTCCACCCCCGGCTTCGGCCCCCCAGTCGCCTGAGGGACAGCAACCCGGCCCCCATCTCAAAAAGGTTGCCTACCCCTGATATAGAAGCATAGAATTGTAGAGTTGGAAGAGACCACAAGGGCCATCCAGTCCAACCCCCCTGCCATGCAGGAACTCTCAATCAAAGCATCCCCGACAGATGGCCACCCAGCCTCTGTTTAAAGACCTCCAGGGAAGGAGACTTCACCAAAATCTCTGAGAGAATGTGTTCCACTGTCGAACAGCCCTTACTGTCAGGAAGTTCCTCCTAATGTTGAGGTGGAATCTCTTTTCCTGAAGCTTTTCCTGGAGGGCCCCAGCAACGGCAACTGGCCTCCCAGAGGCCTGCTGCCGCCGTCAGAGCCCTGTTCGAGGGCTCCGGCGGCAGCAGTGGGCCTCTTGGAGGCCGAAGTCTCACACGACCTTTTCTGTGGTCGTGCGAGACTTCGCCTCTGGGCGCCATCATTTTTTTGCCTAAAATGGCGCGCGACCTCACCGCCATTTGGGGCAAAAAATGGCGGCGCCCAGAGCGGCGAAAAGCCGCAATCGGTGGCGGTGGTGGCGGCGGCAGCAGCAGCAGCCAGGGGCCGGACCAAAGGCCTTCCCGGGCCGCATCCGGCCCGTGGGCCGGAGGTTGCCGACCCCTGCTCTATATTTTAACTGGAAAAGTTGGGGGTCATCTTATATGCTGGAAAATACGGTAGCTATTCCTCCTAATTTGGTGTCATCTGCAAATTTGATAAGTATGCCCCCAATTCTGTCATCCAAGTCATTGATAAAGATGTTGAATAGCACTGTGCCCAGGACAGAGCCATGTGGGACCCCACTGGTCATTTCTCTCCAGGATGAAAAGGAGCCATTGTTGAGCACCCTTTGGCTTTGGCCAGTCAACCAATTACAAATCCATGTAACAGTTACCTTGTCAAACCCACATTTTACAAGCTTGTTTGCAAGAATGTCATGGGAAACCTTGTTAAAGGCCTTACTGAAATCAAGATATACTGTATCCATAGCGTTCCCCTCATCTACCAAGCTGGTAATTTTATCAAAGAAAGAGATAAGATTTGTCTGACATGACTTGTTTCTCTGAAACCCATGTTGACTCTTTGCGATTATGGAATTGCCTTCTAAATGTTCACAGACTTTCTGTTTAATGGTCTGCTATACAGTGGTACCCCGGGATACGAATGCGCCGGGTTACGAATTTTTCGGGATACGAAAAAATCCCATAGGGATTTATTGCTTCGGCTTACGAAGGTTTCTTCGGGTTACGAAAAAACCGCGGCGCTATTTTCCGCCACCGGAGGGCAGCAGAGAGCTATTTTTCCATTAGCGCCTATGGGAATTCGGCTTACGAAGGTATTTCGGGTTACGAAATTAACCGCGGAACGAATTAATTTCGTAACCCGGGGTACCACTGTACAATATTTCCTGGTATTGATGTCAGACTAACTGGATGATAATTGTTGGGATCCTCTTTTTTCCCCTTTTTGAAGATGGGGACAAAGTTTGCCCTCCTCCAGATTACTGGGACGTCTCCTGTTCTCCAGGAGTCCTAAAAGATTATTGCCAATGGCTATGATATTGCATTTGCCAGTTCTTTTAATACTCTTAGATGTAGTTCATCTGGTCCTGTAGACTTATATTCATTTAGATTAACAAGGTATTCCTGTACTTCCTGTACTGATATGGATTAAACCCATCAGTTCATTAGTGTTAGAAGAAGATACTGAGTTGCCTCTAATACTGCTATTGAAATCTGACATTCTGCTCACCTTTCAACAACAACATGGACCTTGGAATAGGTAACTATGGCGCTTTCTAGACTGCCTAAAAGGGCGGTCTGCCGGCACCCTCATTTGCTGCGCAGAGCAGCCTCAGCGGCCAAACCGCACAGCTGCTCCGCGCAGCAAAAAGAAATCGCAAAAAGCGGCTTCTTTTTGCGGTGCCATTATGATGTCTGCTATGTCAAGATGGCAGTGCCCATGTAGAATGGGCACCGCCATTTTGTACCTGCTCGCCGCGTACTAGGGTTAGGGATGTCTAGAAATGATGCCCCTTTCTAACCCTAGTACGTGCCGAGCACATACTTTTTGCTCGTGGGGAACGGGCCCTAGTTAGACTACAGTGCCCAGTTTTTCCGTGCTAGCTAGAGGATCCTGAGAGTTGTAGTCTAAAAATCTAACTTTCCCAAGCTCCAGAGGGAGGGAAGGGGAGCCAGCCCCATCGCTTCCCATGCCTTCATTGTACAGCAGCTGGAAGAATGCTGCTGTGGTTGCGTGGGGTCCCTTTGGAAGAAAAAGAAAAGTTTTGGCAAGTGTGGAATGGAAAGGAATGAACTGGCTCTGTCCCTGGCCTCCTCCCCTTAGGGCAGAGCTGTCTCCCTCCCCCTCTTTCTCCCTCCTTTTTCCACTCCCTTCTGTCATTCTGTCTCTTTCTCCACCTCTTTTCCTCCTCCCCCTCCCCCCTCCCCATTGCACTGTATTCCCCAAGACTCAGTCTTGAGCTGAGCTCCAGCCACCCTCCTTCCCAGCTCTGGGTTCACTCAGACTTCTCCTGTGTGATGTCATTCTGAATTCACATAACTACGGGATGATAAGTGAACCCCCCGGGATTTGACTGGCTGAAATTACAGACAGGGCTTTATCCCCCACTCGCTTCCTACAAGCCAGGGGAAAAATAAACCTCACTCCTATGCCTGACTCATTTGGAAAAGCAGCGCACCTCCACCAGCAGAGTCTTCTAGTAGAAAGCAGCAGGAGCCTCATACTTCAACAACCCTGAAGAATAAACAGCCGTGCTCACTTTTCTCCAACTGCACAGAAGCTTTCCATAGATGGTGAGTTCAGCTTTCTTGTGTAAGGGTTTAGGGCCCCCTCTTTTGTCTCTTTGGGGGTGATCCTGTGCTCAAAGGATAGCAAAGCAAGGCCAGTTTCAGCACTTGCCTGCCTGGGATAAATGTGCTGAGACAAAGAATGGCTGTATGGTTTCACCAGCCTCATAAATGAGGCAGGCAACGAAACCAAAGTGCAGACAGAATCTGAGCTGGCACTGCAGATCTGCATAGAAAGCTGAACTTGGAAAAGTTAATTGTTTAGACTATAACCTCCCATAATTCCTCAGCCAGTGTCCATGCTGGCTGGGGATTCTGGGGATTGTAATCCAAAAGGATCCCCCCCATCTAGTACAGAGAGGCCTGGGCTCTGTCAATGGAACTGACCCACAGCTCTGTTCCCTCTGCATCTTTGCTCACCTCCCCGCAAAACTCCTTTGCAGTAAGCAGCAGGAATTACTGTATGCAAGTGCTGCTCTTAAGTGCAACCAGTTTAACCTAGGGCAAGCTATTTCACAAGAAGCTTTTTTATAATTAAAAAAAAAAAAAGCAGCCCAAAGTGCATGAACGGAAGCCTTATGTTAACTTGATAGAACTCGTAGAAGTTAATCTTTGCAACATGCCTGTTCAGGTGGTTTCATCCTCCCCCTTGTGTTAAGACTTGCTATCAAATATCTCAAGACAGCAAATGGGAGATGGGATGCTAAAGCTTTACTTAGAGTGACAGATTGTCAGAAATAGCTTCTAGGTGGAAATCAGCTCAGTCTGGGATCAATAGGAGGAACAGGGTGTGTGATTGTTGTGCGCGTGCCGACTCATTCCAGGTGCTTTACTACTCAGTACCAGAGGCTACAAACAAGTTGATAAAGCTGGCCTCATGCAAGCTCAGTTCATCAGGGTATAAAGTCTCTGAGGAATACAACCATTCCCCAATCCCCATTGCACCCCACCCCATTTTATCCTAAGCAGAAGATTTCATTTTGCACTCTCGTGTCCCAGGGTTGTTGTTTACTCTCTCATGTAAATAATTCCATCTCCTTGGTATTTTTACACACAGGGGGTACAACTGACGCCACTCAGGCTTGCAAAAGTATATTTGGAATTGACAACCAACATTTCCAGAAAGCTAGACTCAGTTCTGATTGGCAGCACCGTCTTTCTTACAGCTTCTTCTTTATATATCTTTCCTATATCACAGCTTGTGCTTTCCATTTATTTTTAAAAGGAAGGGATATGTGCAACATAATAGTCTGTCAGTCAGTCAAAATTTTATTGTCATTAGCAAACTATCATTATAAAAATAGATTATAAACATCACCATCTAAAAGTTACATATTTGCTACAACCACCAATATAAAGCACAGCTTTTCCAACAGAATACCAGGAAAACACTGTCTGGGCAAACTTTTGTATATATGAATGTATTTAATTTCATTTTTTTAATTGATTTTTATTTGAACGAGCTCAAGGTGGGATGCGTGGCTTTCCTTCTCCAAACTTTATTGTCACAACAGCTCTGGAAGGTAGATTAAGTTGAATGTGAGGATGACTGGCCCAAGGTGACCCAGTGAGTTTCATGGCTGGATCTCCCAAGTCCCAGTCCAACATCCTAATCTCTACATCATACTCTTTATGAGGAAGGATGTATTGTCAGTTTTGGTGAAAGATGCTATGTGATGGGCAAAGGCAGGGTGTGGCATAGATTCATCTTCACTTGCAGCCTTAGAGCAGAAAGGGTGGCAGAATGGTTCCTTATCTTCTGGCATGATGATCCCATTCTTGCTGTCTGAATCAATACCCATAACTTCAGCCACCTCTTCCCTCTTTCATACCACTGCACTATCAAATACCTCTTGACAGTTCTGGCAGCTGGGTCAATAAACAACCGGGTGCTCTTCCTTCTCTCCTGGCTTGCATATTGCTTGACTGAACAGTCCCTCTGGTGCTCATTACTGCAACAGAGAGTAGATCGACAAGAGAGGCACCTGTTACTATTAGACTGGCCATCACAACAGAATTTGTTTCATCTGACTTTGCTTTGGGATGAGCACTGGATGGATGGGGAATAGTCCCTGTGTGCCTATCATAGGGTTTTCTTAGCTGGTTTCTGCAGAGGGGTTTTGCTGCTGTTATCTTTGAGGCTGAGAGTGTGACTTGCGCAAGGTTTCCTATTGTGGTTTTATGCTCAAGCGGGGAATTGAACCCTAATCTCCAGAATCCTACTTCCAACACCCAGACCACTACACTATGCTGGCTCTCGACTCTGCAGAGCAGGGCTACAGTATGTCTCCTAGATCTTTCCTTTCCCTGTCATATCATAAGACTGTTGAGAGGAATTGCCTGTGAAACTGGACTGCAGAAATTAAAACATGTTGGAATCTAAGGTGTCTTAAGATGTATTGTCATTTTTCTTCAACATATTGACATAGCAACCACTACAAATATCCTCCCCCATATATTGTGGGTTTAAAAGTGCAGGTTTCCTGTGCTTGGTACATTAGTGGTATTAAATGTGTGTGTGGGGGGGGGGGGGGGAGGGATCAGTTTCCCTGGTGTACACAACATCTGTGAATCTATGATCTTTGGAATAGCGGTATATAAATAAAACA
>NC_056522.1:248115638-248311437 GCF_019175285.1 Sceloporus undulatus | reverse complement strand
TATTATTATTATTATTATTATTATTATTATTATTATTATTATTATTATTAAAGAAGACACTGCAAGAAGGTAGAATGCTCTATCTGCTGTGTTTTCTCCTGCCATGGACACAGGGAGAGAAAGTAGAATGAATGATCTCAACAGCTACCACTGGGGTACCATGGATTTTTAATGCCTCAGACCTCCTTTACTCAGTGAGGACATAGTGTCACAGTCTCTCTGTGATCTAATGGGACCCTCAGAATATGTTGCAGAATACCAACTTTAAAGGGGCCATAGCAGCACACAGTACCATCATGTGATCTCTTAAGAGGGAACACAGATTACTATCTCCAAGATTTTCAATAGCATCCCCAAATGCTATAAACATTTTTTTAAAAGACCCTCATCACAAGTCCTCAGTATTGCCTCTCATTCAGCCTTTAGCTGCCACAAAACTCAATGTGGGCTCTCTGCCTGCTAGAAATAGTTATGTCCTTTGTAATAATTTTTGGGGGGTGCAGAGCAATGTATGACGTGTGGAGATCTCAGGCATCTTCAGGTATCTCTACCCTTCCTTTGGTAGTGACCTAATTTAGTGAGTGACCCTCTAGAGGTGATAGGTGGGGAAGGGATTAGCCTCTCCTCAGCCCCCTATTAATGTTACCATGGACCCTTCAAATAGAATGACATCTCGGATGCATTCTGGGATGTTTTCCTGCTGTGTATTCCATTTAAAAATAATCATTTGAGCTTGGCAGCAGGATGACTTCAAGAAGGTTCCACCAGCATCAGTAGGCAGGTTGAGAAGCCATGAACTAAATAAAGATATTTGGCTTTTTCGTCTTCTACCAGATACTTTGCTTCTTATTGAAGTGGTTGGTTCCATCTGGCCACAGTAGAAACATCAAGACCTCAGGTTGCACAAATGCATGTAGGCCATGTTTTATATTTATCTTGAGAGAATAGGTTTTTCAGAATACCAAGAGAGCCTGAGATTGGTTATGGGAGGTAGCTGTAGATTTGAAGAGCTGACATTTTTTTCGAGTGCAGAGGCAGACTTCTCCACAGAGTTCCCTATTTGATTTAAGCCTTCTGTTGAGTGTGGTTGCCCAACCCTTGGTGAGAATGTTGGCGCTTCATCCCATTTTTTTTTTTAAAAAAAGAAAACAACCCAAAGTGGGATATGTGCTTACAAGCGGCTCCTTGGGCTACAAATAGCCATTGTGGGAAAGGTCAGCTCAGAGAAACTGACTTACTTCTGAAGCTTGGAAAGAATAAATGATTTGGCAGAAAACCCCAGGAACTACACCAATCTATCTCTGTGGCTGCTGGAATGTAATTATTCTAAATTCATTTTGAATGGGTTGTGATGTCTGCATCACTTTTCCTTGACTGCTGCTATAGGAAAGAATGTGTATTCCTTATTCTATCTTCATATACTAGCTGGATTTTTTGGTCTCTGCTTGCCTTCCTTGGAAGCTACTCTATTCACACAGATATGCCTTCTCTGTTGCCCTAAGTATGTATGTTATCCCTTGGTGATGTCTATGATTAATGTGTATGTTGTATATATACATAGAGAAAATTTTTTTTTGATATGTACAAGTAATATACACACTGTGAAGTTGGCTTTCATGGCCAGCACCCATAGTTTTTTGTGGTTTTTTCAGGCTATGTTCTAGAAGAGTTTATTCCCGATGTTTCACCAGCATCTGTGGCTGGCATCTTCACTGTTTAAGTATATTGGCATCATTTTGAGTATTCTGCTGTTTTGATACCTAAGAGAGAAAAGGAAGGTAGGTTTTCAGGGTTTAAAAAAAACAACAACAACCAAAAATCCTTGCTTGTTTCATGCCTCATGTGTGTGAGTGTGAGTGTGTGTGTGAGAGAGAGACAGAGACAGAGATTGAAAAAGTTATTTTTCTGGATGACATATCCCAGCAGTCCCCCCCCCCCCCCCCCCCAGCTAGCTGTTGATTGTTCTGGGAATTTTAGTACAACAAAAAGCTTTCCCAAACTCTAGTCTGTTCATGTATATTTCACATAGCTGGGATTCTGTGTGAAAGAGATTTAGCTCCCTGCTGGCAGGTTTGAGCTGTGAGGTAGTTCTGGAAGTGTGTGCTGCCTGTAGATAGGACCTCTCTGACTCCATGATCTTCCATTAGCCCATCTTCCTTTCCCTGAATCAATCCTTGGCTCATTGCCAGATAAAATGTCATTTTTTCCTCTAAATGAGAGCATTCTGTTTTGCAGTTCCAGGAAATCTCACAAAGGGACCTGAGAGAAAGAGGCAGTAAAATAAAATAAAATAAAATGAAGGGGGGGGGGGAGAAAAGAATCCCCATCCCATCTGGCAGTGTGAATGAGAAGTTGTGCTAGATTAGCTTACTTGCTAATTAGCTTACTTGCTGTTCACCACTATGATATTTGGAATAGCGGTATATAAATAAAACAAATTATTAAATTAATTAAATTATCATGTTGTGGCGACCCCAACCATAAAATTATTTTTGTCTCAATTCCTAAGACCTTCAAAAATATGTGTTTTCTGGTGGTCTTAGGCGGCCCCTGTGAAAGGGTCATTCGACTCCCCAAAGGGTCGCAACCCACAGGTTGAGAACCACTGTGCTAGAATATTTCAGGAGGGCATTTTAAAAAAGAAAAGTAGATGCTACTTCACAGGTTCTTAAAATTTTCTCTTGGGGCAGTCTGGAAGCTTCAGCTAGAATTGAAAGTTGTATGTGAGTTAATTGGGGCCATGATATTGGCCAGTGGCAACACGTGTGTGTAGGCACTTTCAAGTCACCTGTTGACTTATGGCAACCACATTCATTTCATAAGATTTTCTTTGGCAAGGAATCCTCAGATATGATTTTGTCAGTTCCTTGCTCTGAAATATAGCCTACAGCTCCTGGTATTCACTGAGAGTCTCTTATCCAAGTACTAACTTGGGCTGTCCATGCTTGCCTTCTGTGATCAGACAGAATGTAGTGTGTTTAATGTATTTAAGCCTACAGTAAAATCTACAAGAGTTGAAATGCCACTGGGCACACATGAACTACCACTGAAGTCTTGATTTAATTTTTACTCAGAGTTTTAAAAATTGCCCACAGGATGGTTGGACTAAAATTCACAGAATCAGTCCCCTTGTGGTCAAAGCCACTAATCATATTAGCTGGGGGATTCTGGGATGTGTAGTACATCCCTCCCCCAGCTCTGATTTTAATTTACTACAAATTGTTTAAAGAGGATGTGGGTAATCTCCTGATTTGTCATGCCAGAACCTCAAAAACAGAGGTTTGGTTTTGCTCATCTGAACAATAGTTACAGTGAGCTATAGTTGACACGTGCATTTTCCAATACTGTGTGATATTTTCCAGAATGACTAGATTACACCCCATCATCCTGGGCAGCGTGTAATTCAGTTTATTTGAAAAATGTCATGTAGGGGAAAGATGGTCTGGGTTATTCATCATTTATTCACAATCAAGTTTGATTTATGTAGGGCTGTATTTCATTCAATGAATGTATTGCACACACATGATTGTCCTCTCAGTACTGTTTAGAAGGGAGATTGGGAATTTACTGTATATATTCAACTATATGTGACCTCATATATAAGTCAAGAGCAAGTTTTCAGGCCAGAATTGTGGATTTTTATATGACCCATGGATAAGTCGAAGGTAACACATAGGGGAATGTAACAAAAGATTTAAAAGATGATGCAAAGGAAAATGAAAAGCAAAGAGAAAAGGCAGCTTGTTTGTGCTCACTCTAAAGGCTGGATGAATGAAGAAGGAACTATGGCAAATGATGGCTGGACAAGGTGTGGAGGAGCTGGCTAAGCATAGGCAGTGCTATGAAAATGCACACATGTGCAAAAGGATGAAGAGACAAAGCAAAGAAAATTGCGACTATGAGCCCAAACACACAGGCCAAAATAAAGCTGTTTTGGGTCACTTTGTAGATATGCTGTTTAAATGACATACGCATCTTAAGAGGCCAGAAGCTGTGCCAAAGCTACGTTGCAGTCCTTAAGACTGGAGCGTGGCTTTGGCATGGCTTCCAACTCCTTAGGTTGCATGCATCATTTAAACAGCATACCTCAAAAGTGACCTGAAGCAGCTTTATTTTGGCCAGTCTGTTTGGGCCCTGTTAGCAGTGATTATAGCCTTTAACTTTAATGTTGATAACTTTACCTGGCTTTAACCCAGAAAAGCTGACAACATGAACAAATGCCTTATTCAAATCCTTCAAAGCCTGATTCCTCTTGGTGCTACTTTAAAGGTAAACACCAAAGTGCTGCCATCACAACCATTTTCTCATCCAGGCATTCAAAAAAGTCAGAAGCAGTACTGTAGCAGAGAGAGTCAGTGCTTTTTTTTTTAGGTTTTCTGAGAAAGGACTACATGAAAGGTTCTCTGAGAAAGGGTTACATGTGCTGCAATCATTAGGATGCTGGACTAATATCAAGGAAATCCAGTTTCAAAGCCCAACTCAACTCTGAAGCTCATTGAATGACCCTGAATGATTCTCAGTCTGACCAACCTTATGGGATTATTGTGAGGAGGAAAATGGGGAGGAAGGTCATGTAATCTTCTTTGAGTTCATTGGAGGAAATAAATGTAGCTGATAATTAAATGCACATTAGGGCGGGATACAGACGGGCAGGGGAAGACGTCTTGGAGGTGTATTCTGCTGAATACGGAGCCTCCAGACCGCCCGCCCCAGGGGCGTGGCTCAGGTGTATGGGGCTTCCACATGGGGGGCAGTGAAGACGCCTCACCTGGGGCAGTTTCTGACCCGCAGTTTCCATACTGCCGCCTCGGAGGACACTGCAAAGAGAGAGGCAGCTTCCTCACGGGCGGCCAAAAACGGGGCTTTTTTTTTCTTTTGCCGGCTGGCGGATGCGCAGCTGCGCAGCTGCGGCGGTCAGCACTGGCGGCAGAAAGCATATGTGCACATTTAAAGCACCCAAGCCCCTTTAAACTTTTCCCCCCGCCCTGGCCAAGAACAAAGGTGGTCTCCTGCCAGCTGGTGATCAGCTGGTGTTGGCATCCTTGTCCGCTTGCACGTTGCCAATGTCACCAGCATCATGGATGCCTCCTCTCCTTTGGTCCCCGCGCTCTTGCTGAATCTGCAATGCACAGCCACAGCTGTCGCCGCTGCCACCGCTGTCCCCCTGCCATCCCCCATCACCTCCCTTGTACATATGTAAATATTTAAAGTTTTAGCGTTTTTTTTATTGTTAGGTGAAAATGGCGCAGGAATGTGTGTAGGGGTGCACTTTAAATTCCAAACTTTCCACGATTCTAGCAGCGCATGCGTACATGCAGCTCTAGGGTTAGGGTTAGGGTTACGAGTCTTAAAATGCGCTGCAGCTGTGCTGCAGCTTCCACACCTGCATGGCAGCTGACGCTGCAATTAAAGCCTGACTGCAAACTGCGCATGTTCCAGGACCCCGACTCATTATGCGACGCAGCAGACACAGAGCTTTTAAATGGGCAACTTAAATTAGTGGCGTAGCAATTCTGGTGTACCGGTGCAGCAGCTTACAGACGGAGATGCGCAGCTGCGCACTATATAGAAAAGAAGCAGGGAAAAGCAGCACCTTTTTAATGCCGCTTCTTCCCGCTTGGGGCGTGCGGGGGGCGTGTTCATGGCGGCATTCAGGTAAGTGCTGTCTGAAGGCTATACCTTCATGACATCATGAACACACCCCTTTTTGCCCGTCTGTATCCCGCCTAGGATTCACCAAATTAGACACCCACCATCAGCTCCATAGTGGACTTGACTGGTGCTTGAAAATCATCCTGTTCTTAGTCATTGCAGACAAACAGCAAAAATAGAAACATTATTGAGCTCCATGTAGCCTGCATTAGGCTTGATGGGCCACAAATTATGCAGACCTGGCAGGATGATGTTCTGATGTCTTGGGACCCTTTTCATTGTGGTCTCCCTGCTTGTTTTTCCATTTGCAAAAGAGATTTCGTTTATCCCTGGATCAATGCAGGTGCATTTACCGCATAACATCCTGGGTTTTGATGACAGGAAAGAAAGAAAAAAAGAAAAGAAAATAGCCAGCAAATTTATTTCTCTCCAGTTGCTCTCAACACTCTTTGGCTGTGATCAGGTCACACCAGAAGGGAACATGGCGTAGGCAGTCCTGACCTGAAGTGAGTCACACTGGCGCTTCTTCTTTATAGAAGCCTGAAGGGCACATGATGGGGTGGGTGCCTGCCATTCCTTTATATGGACTACTGTTCCCCTTCTCATTGCAACTCAAGGCAAAGGATCAGCACTGATGTCTTAACTGGAGTGTTTTACTTTTGTGGCACCATAAGCCAGCTGTTGATGACTTTTGTTCCTCTCCTTATTTCCTCTGTCTTCTCCTTCTTCCCACAGAGGTTGGGCACACCCAAGGCCCTCTGGATGGCAGTCTTTATGCCAAGGTAAAGAAGAAAGATTCACTCCACGGCAGCACTGGCACTGTTGGCACCAACCGCATTACCCTTTCAGCTGCTGCCAACCACATTGAACACACTCTATCTGTCAGCAGTGACTCGGGCAACTCTACTGCTTCTACCAAGACAGACAAAACTGATGAGCAGGCAGTGCCAGCTGTCCCTGGTAGCAGTGGAGGGAACAATCCTATACTGAGCCCAGAGGAGAAACAGGAGCTTGAGAGCTTACTCAGTGGTTTCGGACTGGAAAACGAAGCCACAATGCACAACCACAACCCCAGTGGGGTAGGCATGGTCACTGCCACCACATCAGGTCGCCACATAGTCCCAGCTCAAGTGCATGTCAATGGCGAGGCTACTAGCAGCTTGGTGGCTGAAAGGGAAACAGACATTTTAGATGATGAGTTGCCAAACCAGGATGGGCACAGTGTAGGTAGCCTGGGCACTCTCTCATCCTTTGATGGCACTACCAACACTAGTGACTTGGGCTACCATGAGGCCCCCCGGATGGAGAGCCTCATTTCTTTGCCCAATGGATCATCCAACTTCAATGGCATAGACAAGCTGCATGATTCAGAGACAGTCATAAATGGTGGCTACCCTTACAACAACCAGAATACCTTGAGGAGCATGATGGGACGCCACCCCCAAGATCCCTATGGGCACATCCGGCCCTCGGTATCAGCCCAGGAAAATCTGGCAGACTACTATCAGCATGGCTTCCCCACTCCTGCCTGGCTGCAGCCTCAACCACCAGCTTCCAGCCAGCAGTACCCATATGGCTATGACCCAAATGGAATATACCGTTCCCAGTCCTTCCCCATGGCTACTCTAGAGAGCCCCCAACTCCCCCAGGCACCAGCCCGGAGCACAAGCAGCCGGGAAGCTGTCCAGAGGGGACTTAACTCTTGGCAGCAGCAAAGTGGAGGCAGCAGGCCACCATCCCGTCACCAAGATGGTGCCCGAGACAGCCAAAGCCCCAGTGTATCCAGTGCAAGCCCTCAGCCCAGTCCTTCAGGACCAGCACCACCCCAGAGCATCAGCATCCCTGAATTTCCACGTGTGGCTTCCCAGAAGGAAATAGAGCAGTCAATTGAAGCCCTTAACATGCTTATGCTTGACTTGGATCCCTCTTCTGCCTCAGTGATGCACAAATCCCAGAGTGTTCCCGTGGCCACTAGAGAAGAGAAACCACGCCCAGTGGCCCTTTCAGTGTCTGCCCAGCCTGTGGCTGGTCCTCAAGTAATACAACCCAAATCTTCCAATGCTTTTGGGATGATCCCTGGAAGCCCTTTGCATAATTCCATGGACATTACTGTGTCACAGCTGCCTGAAGCACCATCTAAAGTTCATCCCACCAGACTGCTGCTCCACAGTGCTGGTGAGCCTGAGTTCCCGAGACAGGATTACAGAGAGGCCTATTCACCCTATGGTTATCAGAACCAGCAGCCAACACAAGCCAGGAGCTATGGCCAGAGTGCAGGAAGCCCTCCTACCTCTCCCAGGTCTCATGTAATGGCATACAAGCTCATGGAAGGGCAGCATCCCCTACTGACATCACCTCCATCTGTTATAATGACAGTACAAGCCCAAGTGCCAGGAAAGGACACCGAGAATCATGAAGAGCCTGCTCAGTCCTTAGAAGAAGAGCCTTTACATCTGGAAGGTCTGGTGGCTCAGAGAATAGCAGGTAGGAAAACTTACTTTGTTTCCTTATGAGTTATGAGATCACGGGAGTTTTGTGGGGTGGGGGTGGGGTAGTAGGATTTGCCATGTGCTTCTTGAGCAATTGGGGTTTGTAAATGTGGCTACTCCAAAACAAAGTAGTTAAACTCAATGATTCTCACAGAGTATCAACCCCTTCAATATATTGAAAATGAATATTTCTCTTGAGCCCACAATATATCCATCCCTAAATGTGTCCAGATTTTCTATGGCTGTGGTTACTACTGCTTACTATTGATTAAAGTAGCAAACAGGGACCAAGGCTTTTGGTGTTGCACACAGGTCCATGGTTCATATCCCCTCACCCAGACTTTGTATTCTACATTGAGTAGGGCAGAGAAGACAGTTGAGTGAAACCATCAAAATGATGGAAGTCAATGATTTGGTTTGGCCAGAAAAAGATTCTGTGGCAGTCCAGGTGGGGAAATGCCTAGAGAAAGTACATAAAATATGTGAGCATCTGATTATAGTGCTGTTTTAATATAAATTGAGAGTGCTGATTGCAAACCATTCTCAGAGCTTTCTGGATTGTGATCTATCACAATCTAGGGATGCCCTGGTGGCGCAGTAGTTAAATGCCTGTACTGCAGCCATTCACTCAAAACCACAAGGTTGCGAGTTCAAGACCAGCAAAAGGGCCCAAGCTCGACTCAGGCTTGCATCCTTCTGAGGTCGCTAAAATGAGTACCCAGACTGTTGGGGGCAAATTAGCTTACTTGCTAATTAGCTTACTTGCTGTTCACCGCTATGATCTTTGGAATAGCGGTATATAAATAAAACAAATTATTATTTATTATTATCCCCCTCCCCCAGATTCTAGGAACTATTTTTGAGTCTCTTTTGAGCTTGCTGTTCCTCCTTTTTCCAAACCTGTATCTCAAAACAGATGCAAACCAACACATCCAATTTATAACTGCTCGTATTTGGCATTAAGCCATTCAATACAATGTTTACAAGCGAGTTTGAGTTTAGGAATAAATTGCTCAACAACTGCTCAGGGAGGTTTGCTGTAAACAAGACAGGGCTTTGATTTGATTTTCTGCTCATTGAGTGAGCAGCACAGGGGACTTTAATGTCTTTGCTGCAAATATGTTTCCTCAGAAAGGAAATGTCCACCACACCCAGAGAATTATAATATTCCATAGCCTTGGGTGTTTCTTTCATGCCTTCCTCAGAGGCCTAGGGCACTGCAACCATGGGCAGGACTGTGTTCTTTGTGCCAAGGAAACCAAAAATCACTCAAAGCAAGTTATGGGTGTAATTCATCCTTTTTTTTTTTTTTTTTTTTTTTTTGGTGTGGTCTGGGGTTTGCAGAATCCCAAATATTTTTTTATGGCAACTTGAGCAATAACATAAAAACAAAACAAGTGGAGGTGGAAAGTGTGGACAGAATTGGATGGCGAACTTAGTGCTAGTAGGTACAGGGGTTACACAAAGTGCTGTTTTCTGCACAAAAAGACATGGATTAATTTTGCAGAGAATATGTCCCTAACTAGAACAGTTTCTGTACAGGAAACATTTTACGTACAGAAAATAATGTTGCCTGTGCAAAAACAGTAGGAAAAACAACAGAGAGGGAGGAAAAGCGCACGTGAATTTTGTACAGAATGAGTCCTTAACGGTGAAAATTCTCATCAGTCCAGATTCTTCCTGTATGAGTTTCCAGACATTTGAGAAACACTATCTATCTATCTATCTATCTATCTATCTATCTATCTATCTATCTGAATATTCTTTCCTCCTCTAATATCTAGCCATGCCTTTGAACAACAGATTAATCTGTCAGTTTTTGTTTATATCAGTTTCACCCTTTCTGATCTTTAGTTGGTTTCATCCCAGTTCTGCATCAGTTCATAGGGGTTTTAAAGGTCTGTACAGGAATATTCATTCTCATTTCTCCTTTTCTATGCAGTTCTGTCTAATACATATAACCAGTGTGTTTGAAAACAAATATCTATTATATAACATTTTTGTACATCTCTTTAACTAATACACATATTTTTGTATACACAGTCTCATTTTGTAGGCATTTTTTGATCTGGAAATATCATGCCAAAATTTAGAGAAGTAAGAATATTGACAGATAACTTTCTGTCAGACAGTCGATGTTTTGGTGCAGGAAGTACATATTAATTAGGTTCACATTAAAATTTTTAGTTGAATAAATTACTTATCTTTCCCAATTTTTGATATGTAAAGGTCAACTTAAATGTGATGTCAGAGCACTATGTTTTGAGCTCCTGACATCTTTATTTTTAAAGAAACAACAAAGAACCTTATTGTGACCCTGAACTTGGATGGGCCAATGATACCTGGAAGATAAAATGCACAAGCAATTTCCTTAGTTTTTGTTGGTGTGTGCATTCAAGTAATTTCTGACTTATGGTGACCCTAGGGCAAAACTGTCATTGAGTTTCCTTGGCAAGATTTGTTCAAAGGAAGTTTGCTATTGCCTCCCTCTGAGGTTTAGTGAGTGCGACTTGTCCAAGAACACCCAAAGGGTTTCCACATGTGAGTAAGGATGCAAATCCTGGTCTCCTAGAAACCTGGTATAACACTCAAACCACTACACAACACTGGCTTTCAGTTTTGCAGATCCAAATCCAAATTATGTTCTTAATTTAACAAGAGCAGATGTCAATTTACAGTCCACAAAAGCAAAAGCATATTGACTAAAGAGTTTACACTTGTCCCTTCACATTTGCTGGGATTAGGGGCACAGGACCCCCATGAATGTAGAAAAACCACAAATAACAAAACACTATGTTTTTACCTGAGAGAACACCTTCCTAGGAATCTCTAGGTCCTCCAGTGCAACTCTGTAGTCAACACCCGCCAGACATTGCCCATAGAGGTGCACTGGGGGAGCTACAAATGCCTAGTGGAGTGTTCTCTCTAGGAATCTCTAGGTCTTTCAATGCGATTTTTGGTTAAAGTTGACCATAGAGTTGCACTGGAGGACCTAGATATTCCTAGAGAGAACATATTAATAAAATCCATGAATAATCAAATTTGCGAATGTTAAAGCTACAAATGTGGAGGGACGGTCTATATATCTCTAACCCCCTCATCTCACCCACCACAAATATCCCACTTCTTCCTCAGTCTTTCATTCCTCCCACACCAGTAATCTTCTCAAAAAGAAAAAAGCTATCCATAGCTTCAGATATGGAACTTTCACACAACATTTGATTTGATCTGTTACTTAAACAGACATGCCTATCTTTTAAAAAAAAAATCTGTCTGAAACTCTGGGGGCTTGAAGCTTGTCATATAAAAACCTAAAAGCAAGAAAACCAAGATTCTAGAGGACTCAAGTTTCAAGACCAATTCTAGATATCAACACCATGAAATTTAGAGGGATATGCAGAAGTAGAACTTAGAGAGCTACTTTTTAAAGGTAGTTTACTATATGATATACATTGCACCCTTGCCTTACGTGGGGATCTATTCCGGAGCCCCTTGCATAAGGCAAATAGTGTGTATGCTCGAGCTCCATTGAAAATAATGGAGCTTGTGCATGTTGTGCATGTGCCATTGTTACTTCCGTCATGCGGCTTTCAGCGTAAGCGTAAGAGGTTCCCGCGTATGATGCGGGCGCACTGTACTACTCTCCAAAGTAATGTTACTTTTTTTTTAGAGTTGCTCATGTGTTGCTTATTAAATTAGTCATAACTTTTTCATTTTTTTTAAAAAAAATCAGGATTGATAATGGAATTACATAAAAATTTATTCAAAATTCCTCTTAAAACTTCTTAAAAGTAACTAAAAGTTAACTTGAAAGTGTTGCAGGAAAAATATTTTAGTTCCATTCCTGTTCATTGATCTTTTTTCTTAAATGTAACTTTACATTTGTAAAGTTACATTTACAAATTTTGTTTTCTTAAATGTAACTTTACATCTGATGTAATCAGCCTTGATTCTCTCAGGAAAAGATGGAATATTGATAATAATAATTATCTTTGTTATGCTCTTGTTACCAAAATAAAAAGGACCTAGTTACAATATCTTCCCTTTTTTTGACTCATTACTTCTGAGCTCTGTACAACACACACACACACACACACACACACAGAGATAGGAATATCTCTTTAGTGGATGTAGTTAGTCCCAGAACAGAATCCTTCCCTCACATACTTCCTTTGAGTTTACTTCCTAATTCTCCAGATCAGATCATGGACTGGGGTTGCCCAAGTGTAAATTACAGCAGGCACACTTTCTAAATTTATTAGTCTTTGGGATTAAATCATTGGGGTTCTCCATAAAGGCAGTTAACACTGGTGGTTAAAGAATAACGTGATGACTGCATCTCCTATTCAGGCTTAGCCATGGCAGTCCTGGGGCTGGTAATTACACAGAAAAGTTTTTAATTGCAGAGCTCCTCAGAAACATCCTGGACCTAATCCAGTCTGGAAATGCCAGCCTCTGTTGAGCTCAGTCCCTGGGCCACAGGCATTGAAAACATTCAGCTGAGGGGGGGGAAATGCCTTGGTTCTGGGATGAGGAGTGCTTCAGAATGGAAAACTAATTTAGATATTGAGTCACCATGCCATCTCACAGTGTATAGCAGTACATTGTTTGAGTTGTGAACCCACAATAGAAATATGCTTGCTACATTTTTCTTAGATCTGCGGATTTCTTTCCCAAGTGAGGTAAGGAGAAAGGTATTGTTTGCACACACCAGAAGGTAGCTCTGAACCATGTTTATGGTCTGGAAACTGATTACATCACTAATCCATAGTCACCATCTTCCTTTGTGGAGCACTTTCTATCTCATTTTGCAGAACTCACTCTTTTATATATTTTTTTAAAAAGTAAAAATGCAAGGCTTATATGTAGTGCATCAAAAGTACTAATGAAAGCAAGTTAGTCCACCTGAAATAGAATGTGAGGAGGGGGTGAATAACAAGGCAGACTGATGAACCGGCATCTGATTGATGACGACTTGATGTGTCAAAGGCATTGTGAAGGGAAGCGGAGCTGGACTGTCTGCAAGTGGGGAAGCACACACACATTCACATACACATACATGCACACACAGATAAAGCCCTAACTGAAATCATAGAACTAGCCCAGCTGGATTGGAGCAATAGTTTGTCTAGTCCAGCAGCTTCCTTACAGAAAGTCTGCAGGCAGGATGTGAAGGTTATAGCCTTTCACCATCTGTTGCTCCTTAGCAAATGTAATTCACTGGCATAAGTCACGCCTACATATAATGTGTATTTCTATACATGTTAAGGAGGCAGAGTGAGTGATGAACGTAAAGGAAAATCTCTTCTCGTGGTGCATGCAGTCATCAGTAGTAGCAATGAATGGCAAGGTCCCTGTAGCTGCTGCAGATACTGTGAAGCCATTGGTGCTTTCCCAGTGTTTCCAGAACTCAAGGATTTAGAGTAATTGGGATGCTGGTGGCTGGGATGCAGAGGAATGGACTATAGCTCTCTAACAGAAAACTCTTAAGTATCTCACAAGACTAAAAATCCCACATTGCCTTAGAATGACAGATAAAGTGGGATCAAACTACTGTATGTAGGAAGTGCAGATAAGGAAGAAGAAGAAGAAAAGAAGAAAGAAATTTATTGTAATATATTACGTATGACATGATATTTTTGTGATTATGAAATTGATTAATAAAGATATTTGGGGGGGGGACTACTGTAAATATGTAGTATAGTCACATTCTAACTAATAGTAACAAACCCAAAGCCAAGAGCCTAAAGGAAAGTATTGAAAATAATCTTTGTGTTGTTGTGATACTGCTCAGTATCTTGAGTCCCAAAGACATCGTTGTCATTACATTCGTGTTCATATTTATAAGTGCACTTCCCTTCTGTGACACACAAATGCAACCTCTTTGCTCTTCTACAGCCTTCTGTTCAAAGCAGCCATATCCCCCACTCCCTATTAGGTGAGGTGAGGTGCCTGCCTCAAATATCAGAAGACAAGGAATAGAAAATTGGCCCCCAGTTGTTGCTGCTCCAGAGCAGAGGGGAATGACTGGTTTCCATCTGCAGAGCTGGCCATGCATCAAAGGAGTTGCCCATAGATATCCTCAGAGCAAGGCCCTGTGGAAATTGCAAGCCTGGCCTGGAAGATCAGTCCTGCAGAACCTGTAAAGTCTTGATCTGAAGCTAAATGGAGTCACCTATCAAATGAAATGCGCTAGCCATTTCACAGTCCTACATCAGTGTTGCCAAGTGAAATTCAAAAGAGAGTAGAGTGCTATAGCTAGTGGCAAGGAATTAAAGGCTCTGTGTATTCCTTCTGCATGCTGTCATGCAGAAAATACCTTGTGGTTATTTACACTGTCAAGTGTCATCTCTTCTATATTTGCCAGTCACACCAACAGAGGGCTACCTTCCCCATCTCCTTTACACATGCAAAGGGAGACACTTGCACTGACATTCACCCACAAGCTGAGAATTCTCACACTGGTGGAAGAGCACCACATATTCAGCCCAGTGCTACAGGGTCTTCATTACACTGGATTTCTCCCTTCTGTGGGCAAATGCATCTTGAATAGCACCAGACTACCCAACATCTTAAGGAAAGGGGAAAGAGCAGATGAAATGAGCAGCAGAAGGTGATCTCATAGGAGCAATGTTGAAATTTCTAGCTGGAATTAAACACCACTACTGTAGCAGAGAGACCTGAATCACAACTGGGGACTTGAGAAAGAAAAAGTCTAACTAGGTGGCTTCTCACATCTATACTTGTTGCCTTTCGCTGTCTTTGAATTTCCTGATTAAAGTATTGGTAAGGCAATATGTATCATTTTGCCATTCAGACCATAGTCCCTGCACCAAGGTGGGAGCCATCTGGAGCCAGTACATATTAAGAGGTTTGCCCCTAGCCAGAATTCAACAAGCCATGAAAAGAAAGAGGCATCATTAAGCATTACGCCACAGATGCCTGAAGAAGAGAGATCATTGTTCAGCTACAGTGTTGCACCAGGGACCTAGCACCCGTTGACTTAAATGAGATTTAAGCAAGTTAACTTATGAATATGATTGTACCCCAAATAAACTGGAAACAAGAGATGCAGAATATGGCAGCAGCAAAACTCCCCTGCCTTGTCCCCAGACTGTGCTGTGTTTAGTAATTGACCCTTGTTCTCTGACTTCTGTGGCTTATGTCTCTACATGATGCAGGTGGGTAATGCATCAGAAGTGTAGGTAAAAGCAGGTACAGAATTGTCTACTCAAAATGAAGTTTTCCAGCTCACCAGTGCCTGAGCTTAGGAGTCTTGCAAGAGCCCTGTTATTATTTCAAATGGCCTTTCATCAAAAAAGCACAAAAGCACTTTGAATTCCACAGCTAGTATTGGGATGTGTCATGACCACAGAGCAGCATGGAGTGAAGTAAGAGATCTGGCAGGTGCTGGAGAGTGAGTAGAGGGATGAGATCTGCATGGAGCAAGCTGGGGGAGAGCAGGGCCCAGCCTGTTATTTACAAGACATGCTACTATAAATTGCCTGTTTGTTCCAAGGCGGGTATGTGTGGAATTTCACAGATCATCAGCCTCCCTGGTTCTTGCAGTCATGAGAATTCAGATTTCCTACGCAGTAGGTAGAGAGCAATGTTCTAATGATTAAGGGAAAAGGCCTCTCCTCACCTCCCAGAATAAGCTAGCCCACTCCAGTCCTGCTGCCAAACACTATAAGCCCTACCTGTCTGAAGACATGGAGACACTAAATGGTAGCCTTGAAACAATTAGCAGGATCCAGCTGAGTCAGATATGCCTCTCTAAGTTGTTTTATTAATGTTAGTATGTTTACCCACTCTTGGAAATCCTTGTCAAAGCAGCAAAGCAGAGATGTTCCAGATGGTGAGCTAAATGTGTGCCATCTGGCTCTTAGTGCTAGCTATCTCAGAAAACTAAAAAAAAATCCCTGTATTCAAAGTTGATTAAAGTTTTCTAGTATATTGTGTCCAGCCTGAATCAAAATTTGATAAGGTGAATAAGAGGATACCAGAGTGATAAAGAGTACAATTTCCAGAACTGTTACTGTCTGTGAATAAAAACATTGGAGTGCTCACTTAAAACAAAGGCACACTAATTGGTGACACACATCACAATCTCAAGTCAGAAGCAGAAGGAGGATATGATTAAATTCAGAGATATAAACTTTTCATAAAAATTTGGAGACTTGAAACATTCTGAGCATAAGCTTTTCTTGCCACATTAGCTTTGTCCTAATATGTGACTACTTATTCACATAGATTTTCCTATACAAGCACAGCTGACAGGCAGTCATGAAGAAGGATTCCATAAAGACAGTTTATTGTAATGGAGGGAGCACCCAAAGGCAACTTGAAAAAGAGCTGTGAAGTTAACTAAATGTAATTGCCAGTGGATGGAAGTATGGATGGGTATGAAGAATGGGCATGTAGAGTTAATTCATGAAGGCGGGATATGTTTTAAATGTTTGCTTAAGTGATCAGAGAAAGAGGCAAGATAATGACCAGGATGGGAATCAGCTTGAGACTTTGGGACAGAACACATGCCAGAAAATTTGTGCCTCTCAAAGGATGGATGGCCATCTGTCAGGAGTGTTTTGATTGTGTATTCCTGCATGGAGTGGATGGCCCTTATGGTTGCTTCCAATTCTAGGATTCTATGAGATATGGGTTTTGCTATATCTGAGCTACTTAATTTCTCTATGATCAAAAATACAAGTGGTTATGGTGCCAGGTTTTCATGAAACAAAGTTCCAAGACAGACCGCCTGAAAATGGCTGTCTGCAGGTGCCCGTTTTAATTCCGGAGGGACGCCACAGCTGCCAAACCACTCAATGTCCCTATGGAGTAAAAAGAACCCGGTTCTTCCGGGTTCTTTTTGCAGTGCCCGGGTTATGTCGTGAGTATACCACTGGTGCACTCATGATGTAAACAATGCACAGCAATGGGCAGACGCTCTGCGTCACTTATGTAAAGATGGCAGCCCCTGTGTGGACAGGAGGACATCATTAGGCCGCCGGCTGCATGTACTAGGGTTCTGGAGTGCATGGTTACCGCACACCCAGAACCCTAGTTTCGGTGGCAAGACGGCACTTTTGGTCCGTCTGTCTTGGGCCAAAATGTACATTATGGCCACACTCTTCCTGTAACAGTACAGTGGAACCTCGCCATACGCGGGGGATCCATTCCGGATCCCACCGCGTATGGCGATTTCCGCCTATGCTCGAGCCCCATTGTAAACAATGGGGCTCGTGCACGGCGGCGCGGAGGTGTGCGGAGCGCAACGGGCGCGCGCCCATTCAACTGAATGGGACGCACCACCCATTCCGCCCCGCGCACACCCAGCGGCTTGAGCACGTACGCTCAAAGCCGCTTATAGAAAGGCCGCGTATGCGGAGGCCCCACTGTATTGACTCACTGAACAAACTAACATTGGTGGAGTCCCCTTGCCACTGTCATACTCACCTGCCCATTCATCTGGCCAGACCTTCAGGATCTCATTACCAGAGCCCAGTAGGAGAGAGCAAGGCACATGCAGATTGCTCTTCTCCCTGTCCAGCAATAGCATGAAGACAGAGAAAGCCTTTCCAGTCACCCACTGATACCAGCTTTTGAAACCAGCCTTGGTCCATTGTATCTTTGATTTCCATTTATTTCAGCTTCTGCAGTCAACATCCTAGCAATTTTATATGTAAGATGAAGGAATGGCTTTCCAAATTTCTGTATTGAAAACTGAACCTCGGAGAATAGGAGTCATTAGCTGCATGTAGCCCTTGGAGGATCTCTTGGGATCCCCACTGGCCACTCTAAGCCCTCGGCACCTCCATATTTTAGGGAACAACCCCCCAATTATTCAGACAAAAAAAATCACCCCTAACCTTTACAACTGTAAAATGATGGAAAATGCTGTTTTGGGAGGTTTCCCGGCAGATAGGCAACTGGGAATGATGAGACACCACTTCCTGGCTCACAAATGTGGCATTGCAGCTCTTTTGGTTCTGGAATGTGCCCACTCATGCAGTACAAGGTACGGCCAAATCTTGCATAAGGAATCATCCCCCAAACCCACTGTAAATTCCAGAAAATTGCTCTGAGTGATGGAAGTAAGTGGCACAGTTGAATGGGGTACTTAAAGATGATACACCTGGTGCCTTCCCTGCCCCCCACACCATTGGTACCTACTCCTGAAGTCATCCCATTTGCCAAAAGTCTACTTAAGTAGCTGACAATTGCATTAGTTCACATATTATGGTCTTGAACCTAACCTTGACTTCTCACATCACAAAGTCTTAGTCTTGGGTTGAAATTCCAACTAATGTTTTTTCTTGTGTTCCCCCCTTTTTTTCCCTTTGTCTGTTGTGATGTTTGTTCTGTCTCTGATTATTCTCTCTCTTTCACAATCTCCATTATGGATTTTGTTTCATCCCTGGTTGAACGTCTGCTGCTGCTCCTCTACTCCTACCCACCCTACCTCCGTCTCCCCCTGTCAGAGTACAACGCCAAACTCCGGGACATCCGGAAGAGTATAAAAAGCCCCCATCCTCCTCTTCACCGACAGCGATCCTTCTCCTTTTCTGGTTTGTTCTGTTGCTGCTTTTCCTCCTTCCTTCCAAGTCCTCCTTGCCATTGCTCTCCTGCATGGTCATCAGTTCCTTTGCTGCTACATTGCATGGATGCTACCAGAGCAAAGGGGTGGGCTTCTTTCCACATGGTGGGAGTGGAAAGATAAGGCTGTTCAGAGTCCTTTCCAAAATGGCACCATCAAAAACTAGGATAAGAGTTGTCTTCTAATGTGCCAAAGCACCTGAGGACTCTGATTTTCTCTTTTGACAGTGCTAGAGCCTTTCTTCATAAATAAGTGCTGTGTGTTCTGATGGGGAAAGGGGTATTAATCTGAATTCTCAATGGACCAATCCTTTGTGCCTACCAAGATTTGACTCTAAATACAGCCAGGCTCTAACCCTAAAGCTCCTTTTTAAAACCATTGGTTGTGCTTCCTTTTCCCCTGCCCTTCCCCTGCTGTTTGCAGTGTGTCTAGCTTGTTGGTGGATTAGCTTGTTGGTGGATCCATTTGCTGTGCGTGATGTTCATCTGTGGTGTGTAACCAGGAATCACTTGCAAAAGGACAGCAAGACTGGGTGGGTGGAGGAGCAGCTTTGTTTACCTCAGTGTTCAGCACACTCACCATTGCTTTGTTGTTGGTGCTGTGTCAGTGTGTCACCATAAATGTCAAGGGGCAAGACTTTGCATGTGGTGCTGGGAGAGGGAGAGGGGGGTTGGAGAGGAGAGTTGGTACTAAAGTCCAGGAGCTGGGCTGGTCACGTGCAGTATTGCTTGACCACACACTGTGATTTATTTAAGGGGCTGTGTGTGTTTTACAAACATGTCTGGGGATTATTTACTTCAGATCTTTCCTCTGTGCCTGGTAGCAGGGACTGGCATCAGGACAGGGGCTTCCAGTTCTGCATGGGTAGCAGGAGGAGTCAGCAAGTGGGTGTGTTAATTCTTGGGGTCTCACTCATCAGGTGACTCTGGAGAAGGGAACCTATCAATGGATTTCAAAAATGTGATTGCTCCATAGTGTCCCATTACAGGAATGGTATTTATGGAACAGGAGCTCAAGGCACCAGAAGCTCTGCAGAGAAGAGCCAGGTTCAGCATCATGTTCAGCAGCAACGACTCTTGGAGATTTCTCTCTCTTTGTTTTTTCTCTTTCATTGGTGCAGCAGGTTCAGTATATAAAGATTGACAACTATTTACACCCTGGTTTTAGGACTGCTTCTGAAATCTGTTGTGTTTTCATTGGGGCAGCTCACAAAATAATGGGTTGCCATCCTAACAGAAGGTTCTGTGGTTTGTTGTTTCATCTCTCCTGTTTGATCCCGTACAGGCTATTTGTGTCTTCTGAATCTACCTACCTCTCTCCTAACAGGTTTGGAATTTGTACTCTTGTTAGATCACAAAACCTTGACTGATTTGGAAACTGGCTTAAACATTCCTAACTTCCCCATCCCACATAGTCTAGGGACTACCTCACTACTTCACAGTATTGTATGCTTGATAGGTTGCTGCTTTGGCCTGTCCTGTGGTGTATATATACATTGCCCGACCTAATTGTGAAGGAGGAGAATTTCCATGGTATCACTTGGCACACTGGAAAGTAAGCAGAGGACTTGAAGGACAAAGTCTTGTTCATGCCTATGTTACTTCACTGCTTTTGGACATATGTGTTTCACAGAAGCCTGTATGATTCATATAATTCTGGTACAGGAATCAAAATCTCCATTCGCATCATATCTGCCCTCCACTGATATACTGTAGTGGATTCACCACTATAGCACAAACTGATAGCAAATAAATATTGCCATCTGCTTTTATTGGAAGGCATTATTCTTTTGCGAGTCAGTTTTCAGTGTTTTTGCCAGCAGCTTTTCTTCCACCAGTAATCCACTCATGCTGATCCAAGTGCCTTATCTTTAAAAATGCATTTCCGAAGGGATTGCATTGTTTACTACCATACTTTCATAACCATTTAGTGATTGTCTGGTGGTATGGAGTGTGGGTGGGACTGGGAGGGCATATGTGCATCCACCCACAGACAAAATGCCCACCTAAAGCAGGGGATGGGGGACAAGGGTATATATGAATGGAGGGAGCCCTTCGAATTATTTGCCTGAAAAAACAAACAAACTTGTTACACACTCCTTCCTTCGTTGTTCTTTGCTGAAGGGCATGATGGACAAAGAAGGAAGACTGTAGGGGTCCATGTGGTGGGAGAGGCCATCCCAACTGCAGCAGCCCAGGCCCTGGCTCCAATCCTGGTCCAGCCCCAACTTCTGATCGCCCCCCTCCTTCTCCTGTACTACTGCCTCAGGCTCCATGCTCTGCTCTGCTTTCTGATTGGAGGTTGGAGAGGCATTTTGTGTGTGTGTCTCTGTGTGTGTACACATGCCCATGCCCATGCCATCCTCCACCCATACACCATGTAGATCTCAGGGTGGCCAGTGGGATTCTGCTTCTTGACCAACCAGTTTCTGACAGTCTACAGTCCCTTAACCCCTCAGATATGCAGGGGCTTCCTGCAAAAGCACTATTGAAGGTTAGCACTTAAATCACACCATGACATAAGGAGGAAAGGAGATCCATAATAGATATTTTTAAAATAAATAAATAAAAAGAATAACTTTTAAAATGATCTCCAGTGCAACAACAGAACAGCAACAATGCCATGCGATAGGCTGAGATGGCACTATTACACAAATGCCACTTTCCTTGCCTCGTGCTATAGGTTCCTAGTAAAATATCCCTCTTAAGGCTTGAATCCAGTTGGTAGTTTGAACTGACAATTGTTGAATATTTATATAAATCCATCTGATTCAGTGAATCAATTGAATTCAGGCCTAAAATATGTGAAATTTAACAGACAAGACCTTTTCTTTCAGCATGTTCAGTCTTTCAACTCCTTCTCCAGTCCCATGCTTTCACATTTTTAAATGGCTGTTGAAAAGTCTTTTTGAAAACCTGTTAAAATATTATTTATTTCACTATTTCCCTATTCGTTTTTTTTTTTTTTTACTTCTGTGCTGTTGTATTTTCTGTGCTGAAATGGTTTATTTTTAAAACCAATTCCATTATTGTTTTGCTACTTTTCTTCTGTAAATCACCTGGGGTGAATTTATATTAATATAAAGTGGCAAATATGATTATATAGATTTTTTTTGCACAATTGAATATGTAGGATGTATATGTATGTACAGTCGCCCCTCTTTCTTGCAGACTTGAGGTCCGCGGTTTTGAATATTCATGGAGGGGCGACCTCCATTATTTTTAATGGGGCATGCCCCCGTGGTGCGTGCCCTGCACACACTTGTGAGCATGCATCCCATTCAAGCCTATGGGGCTTGAATATACGTGAGTCTCCATTTTTGCAGGTGGGTCTGGAATGGTCCCATGGGTTTTGGCATCCATGGCAGGTGTGTGTGTCCAGAACCAAACTCCCACCATTACAGGGGGCCGACTGTATTAATATAATAATGACATGCCAGTTAAATGAAAGAGTGTTGCAGCACTGTGGTTCTTATTGGGGATAGAATGAGAGACATGATGGAAGAATACTGTGTATGTATGACGGAGGAAAACATTTTTCACACCCATTTTATCAAGGTGGTTAACTGTGGTGATTGGAAAATTATTTTTGAGAAATATAACATTCTGTTCAGTACATACATATAATGCTTACTGTTTTTTTTAAAAAAAAAAAGCTTTTAAAAAAGGAGATGATATGATGATGATATCAGGCTCTGAAACATTATAAATGCTACAACACTTTTTAATTAAAGTGATATTTTTCTCTTATTTTAAAACCATTGAATAATCTTTCTAAAAATAATTTTAATGTTTCCTAAAAGATAGATTGAAATATAAATGTGTAATACATATTACATCTTCTGCAAAGGGACTGGATGATGGGTTGTGATAGGCTGTCCGTTCATAAATCAAGTGCTTTAAAAAAGAAGGAAGTGCTAAGGACACTGGTGTGGACAGAATATAGTGGGATGTAAGAAGAAGCATAATATCAGCCAATAGTTTGGGGGGGGGGTAGTTGCAGTCTCACATGTAGCTTACAGTAGAATCATAGAATCGTAGAGTTGGAAGAGACCACAAGGGCCATGCAGGCCAACCCCCTGCCATACAGGAAATCACAATCAAAGCATCCCTGACAGATGGCCATTCAGCCTCTGCTTAAAAACCTCCAAAGAAGGAGACTCCACCACACTCTGACGGAGTGTGTTCCACTGTCAAACAGCCCTTACTGTCAGGAAGTTCCTCCTAATGTTGAGGTGGAATTTCTTTTCCTGTAGCTTGTATCCATTGCTCCGGGTCCTAGTCTCTGGAGCAGCAGAAAACAAGCTTGCTCCCTTCTCAATGTGGCATCCCTTCAAATATTTAAACAGGGCTATCATATCACCTCTTAACCTTCTATTCTCCAGACTAAACATCCCCAGCTACCTGTGTCGTTCCTCATAGGACATGGATTCCAGACCCTTCACCATTTTAGTCGCCCTCCTTTGGACACGCTCCAGTTTCTCAATGTCCTTTTTGAATTGTGGTGCCCAGAACTGGACACAGTATTCCAGGTGGGGCCTGACCAAAGCAGAATAGAGTGGCACTATTACTTCCTTTGATCTAGACACTGTACTTCTGTTGATGCAGCCTAAAATCACATTGGCCTTGTTAGCTGCCGCATTGCACTGTTGACTCATGTTCAACTTGTGGTCTACTTGGACTCGTAGATCCCTTTCACATGTAGTCTTGTTCAGCCAGATGTCCGCCATCCTATATCTGTGCATTTCATTTTTCCACCCTAAGTGCAGTACCTTACATTTCTCCATGTTGAATTTCATTTTGTTAGCTTTGGCCCAGCTTTCCAATCTATCAAAGTCATTTTGAATTTTGATCCTGTCCTCTGGGATATTAGCTGCTACTCCTAATTTGGTGTCACCTGCAAATTTGATAAGTATGCCCCCAATTTTGTCCTCCAAGTCATTGGTAGAGGAGCACTTATTTATTAGATGCTGGTGAAACGTAAGGAATAAACTCTTATAGAATATAGACACATAGCCCGAAACCCCCCCCCCCCAAATATGGATGCCAGCCGTGAAAGCCTTCGACTTCACAAGTCTTATAACGTCATCCAGAAGGAAATAAAAGTTATTTCTGTTATTTTTGTACATAAGAACAAAATAAGTGAAGATTTACAAACCTAGTGCCTGCACACTTCTTTTCTCTTTCTCTTATATGGCTTTTTAGAATGATTTTTTTTAAATTAATCATACTAAACCAAGATTTATCATACCAAGGTGGTTAGGTCTGAACAACCCCTCATATTGCTGATTGCAAATCATAGTCAGTTTATTTCTGTACTATATTTTTCTACAACATATTGCATTTAAAGTACTTCCTGAGAGAAACACATAGCCATAATATAATATCAAGAAATCATAAATATATAGTGGACACCACACTCCATTTATATGAAACCAGACACAAAACTGTAATGAAGAAAGAATATTTACTGTTTGTATGAGTGTAGGCTTCTTAAGTAGGTCTCTTTATTCTTTGCTGCAAATAATATTTCAATTTGTTGTTGAAAGTGAAACTGTTTCTGGTATATTTCTGTGGCATCTTCTCCAGAATAAGAAATGTTTTGATACACAAATTACCTATTTTACACAAAAAGAAATACACTGAAAAATTGTTGGGTCAAGTAGTATAAAATATAATTACTCAGAGTTATCAACAATGAAGATTAAATGAAACCTGAGCTTGGAACAGTTCCTTTTTTTTTTGGACAGCTCCCAAAATCCCCCAGCTGCTAGGGCCACTGTAGTTTTTCCAAGCTCTGAATGAAACCTCCCTGTTTAGAGGCATTACTTTTTGTTGTGTGCCATCAAATCATTTCTGACTTATGTTGACCCTAAGGCAAACTTATCATGGGCTTCATGACAAGATTTGTTCAGTGTTTGCTCTGAGTGACTTGCCCAGTGTCATAAACCCATTGTCAAACCATTACACCACATAGTATACTTTAAAAAAAAAAGCTGCTGGGGGACAAACAGTATCTTTAAAATTGTAGCCTTCAAACCAGCTTGTTGCCTTTCCAGGAGTCACTGGGAAAGAGAAAGTGTGACATAGCAGTTAAAGTGTTGTTCCAGAACTGTCAAGATCCAGGTTCAAATCCCCACATAGACATGAAGTTCATTCAATCACCTTGGGCTCGTCACTGTCTGCCAGCCCAACCTCGCACACAGGGCTGTTGTGAGGATAAAAATGGGGAGGAAGATCATTGAGCTTATCAGAAAAAATTGGGATGGAAGATATAAAAAATACACACAAATAAAACTTGTCTGGCAACTAGAGGAAATTGCATGCCAAGACATATGGATCCTTAGTTGATTCCAGAGATGCTGCTCTCACCTTACAGAGCCCATAAATCATGCTTGGTCTTAGTAGATAGGGCTCTCCATCCTTCTTGATTCAAGTTGGATCTCTCTTCTGATCCAAAATTTCATGATGACACTCAGTTGTTGCTATGTTTGGCTTATGTCAGCAGGAAGCTATGATCCCCTGTACCTACACCATAGCTGAAGAGGAAGGTTACAGAAGATGGTGGCCTTAAAAACTCTATTTTATGCTCTATATCAGCATAGAATTTTCCTAACAAATGCAGCATAGAAGGAGACAGAACGTGCCAGAGACATAGGTCACAGAGTGCCACTTTGCAAGTGCCGTCCTTTCCCCACTTGCCCTCAATAATTCCAGCAAGCCTGGTCACTCTGAGCCAAGGCATTGCCATTCTTGGCTCTGAAACACTGGTTCTGTTCTTTTCTCTCTCTCCACCCCTCCCCACTCCCTGCTTTAAAGGGAAGGGGGAAAACAAAGCATAGAATGGCAGGAGACACTATTGAAGTGTTTCTAAAGTTCCGGCAAGGGGGTGGGGAATTTGAAAGCCAGTGCAGGAAAGGTTTGAAATGTGCCTGCAGCAGCAGTACAGAGGGTATGATGGCAACCACTCTCCTGGCGTGGGAGTTAAGTGGAATGCATTGCTTCAAAAGGCAGTGGCTCCTCTCCAGGCTTTCCCTGCACACACTTGCAGAATTTTTCTGATCATTCCTCCCATTGCAATGGGGGCTTTGCCCATTCCCTTCTGCTTCGAAATGAGTTTCCCATCTAAGCTGCAAGTGAGGCTGTAAATTTCTTGCTCTCTTTTCCTCTTCCAGTTCACATACTTTGAAAACCATTCCCCATGCCCACACCAAAAACCCATAGGCTTATGCCTTCCTTCAAGGACTCCTGGAACTGAGAGCTGGTTTCTAACTGTGAGCTCACGATGTTCAGGATAAAACTTACACAAGTTGCAAAAGGCTTTGGTGCTGACCTTCAGCTTTGTGCCAGCAGCTGCCAAAATATGATTCACCTTTTTAGAAAGAAAACCAGCTTTCACCCATCCATCCATCCATCCATCCATCCATCCATCCATCTTGTTGATGTCATATGATGCAAGTATAAACAGTACAGGCATTATCTCCCTGCTTCATTATCTCAGGACTGTGTTATTCTCTGCTCCAATATGTAACATCAAAAAGGCAGCACAGTTCAGAAATAGATAGAACGATCTAAAGCCACATTCCATTGCTTGCTTTTGGGTTTCTTCCAGCTCTCTGATTCTGTAGATAAAGTTATGAGAAGCTCCAGTGATGATCAAAAGAAAATTTTATGTATATTAGTCAATTGAAAGATGACTATACTGTACTTAAGATTGAGTACTGAAGTGAAAACATTAAACAAACTGGACTAGGGAGGATTTATGGAGAAGTCAAATGAGCCAGGCACAAAATAATCTGGCTCAGAAATTACTTTTGGGGATTACAACTCCCAGAAGCCTGCACCCAGGATGGCTAATGGAGGATTCTGGGAGCTGTGATCCAAACAATTAACCATAATTTCCAAGTTATGCCCCTGCTCCCTTTTAAGAAAAATATACCAGTGTTCAATTTAATGAATTTTACATATGGTGTTACTTGAGTGTGAGCTTTCCTCTCCCACAGTCGATGGATTTTCCTTTGCTGCAGATGTTACAGTTTGGTTGCTTCTGTCACCATGGAGTCCAGTTCTTTCTGCTTTCTCTGCCTAAGTAAGCTTCTGTATTGGAAATCTCAGAGCTGAGTCCAAAATCTGTGCCTTCTCACTGTTTTCCCACTTTATTTCCATTCTCTCTGCTGTGTGAAAGGCAGAGGCTCTCTGCAGCTGAGAAAATGGCATAACTGTTACTAATCCAGGAGAGAGACAGATTTGCCAAGGGGCTCAAAAGCAGCTCCAGAGTCCCATGAACTTTCTTGATCAACTTTTAGGGATGTCTTCCAAGTGTCATCTTCTTCACAAACAAGTGAAATGAAATAAAAGAAAATAATAATTTAAATTATTTGAAAGGTGAGAAGCTGGGGGTTTCTGCTGCCTGGGATTTGAACATACTGAAGTGCAACATCTTGGATGATTATCTGCAGTGTTAACAAATAGAGTAAAACAGCATTCCTCCCTGTAGTGAGCAAGACTCCGTCTAAGCCACAAAGCTTCTTCAAGGCAGAAGCAGCAAACTTTCTCAATACTGCTGCAACAAAGTAAAAGGAAAAGTAGGCACTTTGGTGGTGGGCAAGCCTCATTCTGAGGCCAAGATAGATATAAGATGAGTCTAAATTTTGGAAAAAGCACAACATTAACTCAACCTTAACAAATTAGAGAATTCTGAACTCAGTCACTCACTTTAGGTGGCTTCATAATCAGGGACTGGTAGTTTTGCGTTGTGTGGAAGGCAGACTTGGGGTCTCTGAGAGAGAATTCCCAGCACTCACATCAAATAACAATTATCCAGATTCATTGGGACGGGTGTATATGTATGTATGTGTATATATTTATACACACACATACATGTCTTTGTTGCTAATTGCTGCCAAGTTGATTCAGTTTATGGAGACCCTATGAATGACAGATCACCAAGTCATCATGGTATCAACAGTTCTGATCAGGTCTTTTAAACTCAGGGCTGTGGCTTCCTTGTTTGAGTCTATGCCTATGAACTATTATAAAACCAAGGTGTGTTTGCAGTGGAGACCCAATTAAATTCTATCACAAAAACAAAGTATATATTGGTAAAGAGATTCAGAGAATCTAAAATGCACTTTTTAGCATCATCTTTACATTTTGCTTTAGAAAGCAGAAGGGGGGCTGTTGTGTAAGGGAGCAATTTCTAGAGCAAGTAGCCACAGAATAGAAAATCATGTTGTTAGAAAGACATTGACTTCCAACTAAAATAATAATAATAATAATAATAATAATACTTTATTTATTTCCCACCCCTCTGTCAAAGACAATTGGGACTCTTTACAGATTAAAACTTCACACAAAATCCCAATATCCCCATTTCTGTTCTTCCCCTAAAACAATTAAACAATTACACATTAAAATAATCCAATTAAAATAGGCTGTGTGCGATTGGGTATGGAGTATTCGAAGAGGTAGTTGTATTCAGTGCATGGCTGGATTTACTATACAGGAAAGGCCTGCCAAAAGAGTTCTGTCTTGACAGCCTTTTTTGCAGCTGTCTAGACGGATCTCTCCTGGCAGGCCATTCCATAATCTGGGAGCTGTTGAGAAAAAGGTCCTCTGGGTGGTTGTACTCAATCTGGTCTTTATAGGTTGCAACAAATTCCTCCCAGAGGACCTAAGTGCACTGGGTGGATTATATGGAAGAAAGCAGCCCCATAAATAGTTTGGACTCAAGCCATGTAGGGCTTTAAAGGTTATAACCAACACCTTGTACTGTGCTCGGAAACCAATAGGTAGCCAGTGAAGCGATTTTAGAATAGGTGTAATATGGTCACTTCTGGATTTTCCAGTGACCAGCCTGGCTGCCATATTCTGAACTAACTGGAGTTTCCGGACTAAGCCCAAGAGTAGCCCCATGTAGAGCTGATAACAAGTGCTCCTAACCGTCACATTTACCTGGTTTGTCATCCAGAGTGACGAGTCAAGGAGCACCCCCAGACTGCGAACACAGTCCTTTAAGGGGAGTGTGACCCCATCTAGGACTGGTTGATGTATCTCAATACCTGGATTAGGGGCCCCTACTGTAAGCACTTCCATTTTGTCCGGATTCAGTTTTAGTCTGTTTTTCCTCATCCAGTCCATTACCACTTTAAGACATTCACTGAGAGCAGAGATGCCATCTGAGGTCAAAGCTGAAGACCAAGACATGGAGAAATATATCTGGGTATAATTGGCATATTGATAACACCCTGCCCCATGTCTCTGAATTATCTCTCCCAGCGGCAACTAAAATGGTGAAAGGTCTGGAAAACACGCCCTACAAGGAGTGGTTTAGAGAGCTGGGTATGTTTAGTCTGGAGAAGAGAAGGTTAAGAGGTGATATGATAGGCTTTAACTATTTGAAAGGATGTCATATTAAAGATGGAGGAAAGTTTTTTTCCCCCTGCAGCTCCAGAGAATTCAATAGGACATGGAACAATGGATTCAAATTACAGGAAAAGAGATTCCACCTCAACATTAGAAAGAATTTCTTAGCAACAAGAGCTGTTGGACAGTGGAATATGCTGCCTTGGAGAGTGATGGGGTCTCCTTCTTTGGAAGTTTTTAAATAGAGGCTGGATGGTCATCTGTTGGGGATGCTTTGATTGTGTCTTCCTGCATGGCAGGGGGTTGGACTGAATGGCCCTTGAGGTCTCTTCCAACTCTATGATCCTGTGATCTTGACTAGTTAGCAACAAATTCATTATGATCTTAAGTACAGCATCAGAGCTTGTCTGTAGACGTCCAACACAACAGCAGCTTTACAGCAGGTTCCTAGATCATTAGTATCCTGTTGCTTTGGGTGCTGGAACAAATAAGCTGAAATCAGTTTATATCAAGCCCAACAATGTTATCTCCTCGTACTTTAAAATCTAGCATATAGAGGAGCCTTTCTTTCTATTTACTTAAGGTGATGTAATAGCTGAGTGAAGAAGTCAATAATGACAAGTAATTTGTAATATCTTATATATCTTTTCTAAGTCTGATTGTCCAGTTCTAGGAAATTTGGTTTTCTATTTGATATGTAGCTTTGCTCAGTTCCAAAGAAACTCATCTTTCTGCAAGCACTTTCTCACTGCTCAGAGTGAATTTGGTTCGTACAAGTAGTTCTGTGGAGGGCTGGCGGGTATGTGGATGGGTGGTTTAGACTTTGGGAGAAGTGTGTACTTTGTGAAGTATGAATCTCTTTTTACTCCAACAAGCTATTTCTTTTCTTTTATGATAGATGCAGCTCCCTATCCTATGAACCACATTTAAAGCAATGTATGAAATTGTTGGGAGTGGGGAGGGGGGAAGCAAAAACATGGAGAGGAATTGATTTCTGTTGAGGATGTCTAAAGTGTGAAAGTGGCAACATCAGTTAATTGAAAGATGATCACCAATAAAGCAAGGAGGATATTATGTTTGCCTGTTGTAAGTACACCCCATCAGAATCAAGATTCAAATGTTTAAAAGTCTCTGATAGAGAGCAGCCACTGACCACACCCATGTACAAGAAAGGAAATAAGACATGGGCATATACATCAATGTCTGATCCTCCAGAAATCCTGCTCAGTGATCTCTTTTCCTCAAAGAGGGTGCAAAGTCACAGGAGCAGGGCATTCTTCTTCCGTGGTTTATATTTTTCCGACAAGGCTGTGACACAGTAGGAGTTTTGTACATGGGATTTTTAAATGTGTGAGCCAGACCAGTGCCATTTTGAGTTGTCATTTGCTGATTTTCCTTATAATCTGCTGGTGGGAAGCAAGCTATCTATTTTGTTCCTTGTTAATCCATTATCCCCCCCCCCCACTGCACTTTCTTCCTTAGGCCAGGACACAGCCTAAAGATCTGAATGCTAACCCCTGAACTTAATTCTGTATATGTATTGAGACTCACCCTGTGCATGGAATCCCCCTTTTGACATATGGCAATTAACCTTCCAGGAGTCCAGTCACCACAGGAGAAGTCACCAGAAGAAACCGAAGCCCCCATCCGGAGACGCACAACCAGTGAAGGCCAGTATGAGAACAGTCCCCAGGACCCAAGTTCACCACGAAGCCCCACCGTTCGCTCTCCAGTTCATTGTGTCTCACCAGAGGTGGTCAGCACCATCTCTGCCAACCCGGGAGGAAGACCCAAGGAGGTACTTTCTCTTAAGTCTTTAATTCCTCCAGACTCTTCTGCTTGCATGCAGAGAATCCAAGGTAGAAAGATGTTTCTTCAACCACAGTGTTTTATGGTATGTAGAAAAGATCAGATTGTTGAAGGAAGAAGAGTTTGGCTTGGCAATAGAATGGGGTTAGCACATACATGCATAGGGGGACCCTCCCCAAATACACTCTAGGAGGAGATTCCTCCTTCAGTTTTAGAGCTGCTTATGTAGCTTTGAGGTTGTGACATTTCTATTGTTGTTCCTAACTGCAGTATAATAAATAATGGCACAGCTGTTAAAAGAACCTAAGATGCCTAGGCCAGAAGGAGCTGCCATGATTTCTTCTATACTCTCTTCCTGACAGTTTGAAGAGCAGAAATCATTGACAGCAGTGGAAGGTTATTTGAAATTAGGGGTGAGATAACAGAATGAAAGTACTGTTTGTTTGCTTTTTAAGAAAAGAAGATGTGAAAGCAAGCCATTGTAAGCATTAGGTCAGATCAGGTGGTAAAATTTCTGGAAAAAGGGAAAACAGAGATTTTTACTGCCCAGTTTGTTAAGGATGTGCATGAATATGCTAGTAGGCTGGAATGCTGAATTTTGACTACTGATCTGCATTTCACTATTTCTTTTCTCTTTCACAGCCCCATCTCCATAGTTACAAAGAGGCTTTTGAAGAGATGCAGGGGACTCCTCCAAGCAGTCCACCTTCCAGTGGTGGTGAGACCTCTCCCCCAACCCCCGCCTTCCCTGTCTCACCACAAACCCCTTACAGTAACCTACGTAAGTTCAGGTCACCTGGGCAAGGGGATGGGAGAGGGTGGGAGGATGGCGGGTGTGTTTAGCAAAGCCAGCCTTAAAGGCAGCCAGTCAAACTGTTGTCAGCTTCCCAACACCCACCACCATTTTGATTACAACCCCATTTTCTTATTTCTCTCCATCTGCCACTCTTGGCTTCTTCCTCACCACCTTTCATCTCTGTTTACAGTCCTCTCATAATGCCACTGTAAGTTTGCATTCCTCCACAATAACAAACAACAGCAAGGTTTTGCAACTCTTGTATATAAGTGTATGGGGGGAGGGGGTGTTGAATATAGCCAGAACCATTAGAAGCAAAGGAATGATGAAAAGAGGAGCCATAGTTCCTGATGCTAGCATAAACTATAACAATATTCTATGCTGTTTCTTGGACTCTCTTTGTCTTCCCCTACCAGCCACAGACATCTGTTGTTCTTCATAAAGGTTTGATAGTCAAGTTAGAGGAAGATTGCTCATTGTAGACCCACCAAACTGAGTGAAGCCAATCCTATGCAATGTCTAGAACATAGAAACAATACTTTTGGGAATACTGCTCCATAGTCGCCTACATAGCATGGCTGGCAGACATGCTGGCTGGAATACTAGTGGAGTAAAAGTCCCCCAAAGTAACTTTTCCAAGCTCTGATGATGGGCCACCCAAGGCTTGATAATTTTTCCATTTTTGTTGTCTGTTTGAGAATGCTAGAATAAAAGAAGAGCTACTGTTAAATTGCAGTATGTGCCTAATGAGCAATATTTGGCTTTGTGGGTCACCACTTGTGCAGGTCTGTTTCATATAAAAACAGTCCAACTTTATATTTCTGCATAGCGCACACCTTCCCAAATTACATAATAAGTTACTTTTCAAAATCTTGTTTCTTTGTCAAATGTGGAAAACTGGATAAACAAGATTGTCAGAGGGAAAGAGAGGATTCTTTTCATCCATCAGAACATGTACGCCTAAAAGCAGTTGTTAGTCCTGACTAGAGTAGACACATTGAATCAGTGCAGTGTACATGAGTGTTGACTTACCAAGCTCCCATTGATTCCTTGGATCTAGTCTAGTTGGGACTTATAATTGTATTCAGGCCTTAACAGTTATAGCATGAGCTCTACAATGTATTTATAACAGCAACATGATTTATTAACCTCTTTTTAAAACCCTTACATATGTTAGTTTCCTTTCTTATTCAGGAAGTAAATTATTCCCTACAGTGCACCTCTTGGTGCATAAAGTTCTATATGGGGAGACATAACAGGCGTCTCTGGTCCTTATTACTCTGAGAGAATTCCCCATCCCATAAAACATCTGGTAGGATTATGGCCTCAAGTCCATCATTACATTTCCCTGATTGACACTTAAAATATAGCTGCAAACCTTTGTGCATACACCATAGAAGTCCTTTTGGTCCAATCTTTCTCAAATATTATGACAAGCATTCCTTATATTTTGCCTTTAATTTTTTTAAGAGAATGCCTTCACATGTCCTGTCCTTAAAACTACCTATCACAATTTCACCATCACCAACAGCTTTTTTAAACATCTAAAACAATATCCCAGATTTAGTAAGACTGATGCGATAGAAAAGGGAATCAGGTCTGGATTAAAGCCAACACTATGGAGTCTAGCTATGGAATGTCCCAGAGGAAATGTATTTACAGTCTGGACTTTTGGCACACATATCCTACTTTAGGTAATTTTCCTATGGCTTCCTCTGAGCTTCTAAGTATTAGAGGGGCTGGGGAAGGGGCAGATATTTTCTCCAGGTGGAAGGAAATGAAAATTAACCTATACCCTAAAGACACATTTCAAATAGCATTTCAGTAAGGCACACTTCTGTAACAAGACACATGATCATGCAGAATGGATGGAGAGCAGCAGTGCTTTTCTTCCATCGCCAACACAGATCACTGAGGGCCCTTTTGTCAGTTTGTTCTGCTTATAATTTGCATTGCTTTATTGGCAAAATCTCCTAATTATAAGTCAGAACCAGGTAGATTGGTATCCACATTATTATTATTATTATTATTATTATTATTATTATTATTATTATTATTACATAAAGCAAACCCCATTTGGTGTAGAGATAGGATTTCACAAAGAGAAACAAACAAGGAAATAACCGTATGTTCTTAATACCATATTTTATAGACTGCACATGGGCATATGAGTACATGCTATAAATGAGGGAAATCTGGTTTCTATTCTGCGTGGACATGATTTTATGACATTTACTGTCGTTCATACCTGTTAATCCTGCAGGCCTCAAACAAATGTGAACATCAGATTTACTTTTAAAATAGTAAACTTGACCATTTCAAGAGAAAGCTTTGCTCCAAAGATACCTAGGATGGCAACAGCCATCACCAGGCTGAAGCTTAGAGAAACAGAAGCCTAGGAATTCAGAGATACAGCTGTGTTAGTCTGGAATATCAGTATGCAAAAGGATCTTGTAGTACCTTTGAGACTCAGGGACTCAACAGACCACTCTTAAGGGGCATCCTGCAACCGCCCCTTTTAGTGCCGGATCGGGACCACAGCAACTACATGCCATGTCCCAATCTCGCCTTTCTCTGGCACAAGAAGGAGCTGCAAAAAGCAGAAAAGGCACTATAGCTGCCAGCGTATGGCTTTCCCACACTCCTTTAGCACTGCTTTATGTAGACTCAGCACCAGAGGAGCAGGTGGTGCAGTGCGCAGAATCATGCTGGCCTGGGGGCAGAGTCAGACCATGAGTCATGTGGGCACCACGCTCCAACTATGCTCCCAGGTCAACCTTAATCGCTGGTCTGTACAGCCCCTCACCGAGTGAAAGAAGTTGTAGCATAAGAAAGTAGACCAAGGCTGCAGCCACATTGCAGAATTAATCTGGTATGACACCACTTTAACTGCCATGGCTCAATGCTATGGAATTCTGGGAATTGTAGTTTTGTGAGACATTTAGCCTTTCTGTCAGAATCTTGTTGGGGAGTTACAAATGTGTAACCACCATAGTTACATGACTGTGCAGTGACTTCTAGCTCATACTCCCCAGTCTGCACTTACCTAGCAGCTGCTGCAATTGATGGAAGTCCATTCCCCTGTTGTACGGGAAGCAGCTGACTGATGTTCTCACCCCTCCAGTGTGTGAGCTCCTTTGTGACAGGCAAAAGCAGTGTTTCAGTTACAATTCCCCCTCATGTGGAAGGTCACTTGGGTAAGGGGGTGGGCTGCTTCCTGAGCAAAGCTGCCCCCTGTCAATTGCAATGGCTGCTGCTCAGTACAGTCGGCCATTCTTATACACAGATTTTTATACGCGGTTTGAAAATGTTCCAAAAAAGTATAAATTTCAAATATCAAACCTTGATTTTCCATTTTTTATAAGGGACACCATTTTGCTATGTCATATTTAATGGGACTTGAACATACACGGATTTTGTTATACACGGGGGATCTTGGAACCAAACCCGAGCATATAACAAGGGTCCACTGTACATGGGGAATGGGAATTTTCACAGTCCTTGTGTGCCTCCTACAATAGGGAATACGTTGGGCTTGTGAATACTGAACAGTTACAAGTTACAAGTGTGTAACTTGCGCATTCAGAACTCCTCAATAGGATTCCAGCCAATATTTATTTATGTAATTTTTATAGAATTGCTGCACCCATAGCTTGACCTCATTTCAGCTTTCTAAAAAGCAGACAAGGGGGCCACTGTAGTCTAATTCAGGCAGAGACATTACTTGTTCCAGCTTTGACAAGTAATGCATTCATCTGATCAAAATGCTGCCAAGATGACAGATAGTCTGTGGGTGTAACTACACGGTAGAAGTAATGCAGTTTGATACCACTTTACGTGTTGTAGCCCCATGTCATGAAATCCTGGGATTTGCAATTTTACAAGGTCTTTAGCCTTCTTTGCCAAAGAGCATTGGTGCCTCATAAAGCTACAGATCCCTGGATTATGTAGGATGGAACCATGGCAGTTTAAGTGGTGTCAAACTGCCTTATTTCTATAGGGTAAATGCACCCTACAGTAGTCATCCCTCACAACCAAGTTAGAGCACAGTAGTTACAAGTACAACACAATAAACAGAATTTTTCAAATAAACTCTTTATTAAATGTTGCACAGTTTATGCTATGAATGCTGCTCCTAGTGGTCTAGGCTTCACAGAACACTGAAGTTTCAAGATGTTGATGGCAGTGGTGAAGCTGTGGCAGAAAAATTCTGATCTTTAATTTCCTGTTGCATGCCCTGTTTTCTTACTTTTCTAGTCAAGCATGCCTTTGACTGACTAACCCTTGATAACTTGGTGGTGGGTTTTTAAAATAATGAATCTAGCCTTGAACAATTCTGCCAATATTTCATTAGGCCAGTGCTAACACAAGCAGCTGAGTATGGGCCAATGAGTCAGTGGAAAACAGCAACCATCCCTAGGGGAGGGGAACCACATAATTTTTAGAACAGGGTGATTTCAAACTCAAAGCATCACAGGAAGTGGGTGCCTTGTATATCTGGATAACCTTATTACATACTCTTCCAAGTTAATACTCCAGTTAGTAGTAGCTATGGTCAACTGTCATTAATAGATTATAACGAAGACCTTTTTAACTGCTAGCTGCCTTCTTCCCAACATGAAATGAATCATAGATTTTGAGTCAGACATTTAAAACAGCTAACTATTTTCCTTCAAACACACAGTGAATCATAATACAGTTATGTTAATAGAACACCAAGATGAGTGCAGTTCCAAGCAACATGCAGTTTGGTATTTTCCCTAGTCTTTGGAGAAACAGGGAGAACAGAATGTCTGAGATTCACAGGTGTCTCTTTCATAGAGCTTCCTAACATTATATAAGAGCCGTATCATCAAGGATTGAATGTAAACTCATCTGACCCTTACAAGTCTACACATTTTGTCAGGTTATCCTGATTTTGTGCCAATCCCCAAGGCTGACAGAGCTGACTGCAGGCTTGACTAAACTGTGTGATATATATGCTGTGCAGTTCATTATCAGTGCAGGAAGTGTTCTGGAGGATCTCCAACCTTCGTCTGGGATACTCTCAGACATTTTGATAGCCAATGTAGTATAATGGTTAGAGTTTTGGATTGAGACCATGAAGATATGCACTTTGTCAGTAAACTCACTGGGAGACCTTAGGCCAATCATTCTCTCAGCTTCACCAACTGTACAGGGTTATGTGAGGCTAAAGTTGAAAGGAGGAGAATAATGTATGCCACATTTGAAGAAATGTGGGATATAAATATAACTAATAAATAGCACATCTACAACCAGCACAAATTAGTTTTAACAAGTCTCAATTTCACATTTTTCAATGGAACACAGAACCCTACCCTGTGTATGCATACTCAGAAGAAATCATACTGAATGAAAGAGACTTATACTTAGGTACAAGCACATAGGATTGCAGCCTTCAACACAAATGACTGTTGCTTTAGTTCTTCCCATGTTATCTAAGATAACAGTTATGTACGTTCTTTCTCATTCTCTTGAACTATGTTTCAATCTCAAAGGTTTTTTAACAACCTAAGCCTGCTATATGTCCTTAGAGTTGGAGTGTCTTAGAGGAGTGACACTATGGCTCCCCCCATCCAGAATTTATGTATCAGCTATAAAGAGAGATGCTGTCAGGAAATCTTGCAAAATGTCTGCATCTGAATAGATAAAAATCTAGTGCTTTCCCTTGAAGGTACTGGGTGATCACTGGTCTACATGCCATGCTGGACATGGATCCTTGCCTGTGGCATTACATGTTTCCCAATCACTCATTGGCCCTGAGAAGAAAAAAAATCCTAGCCAGCTAAGGCACTGGTCCACAATGAAATGTCAAGTTCTTGGTAACTGGCTTTCCTTTAACGCGCCTGCCTCCCTCTCTCCTTCCCTCTTGCCAACCTTCTGCTCTTATGGCCCTGGCGTGGGTGCCCATCTGAAGCCGTAAGTCAGAGGATTGAAATGCAACTTATAGAGAGTGCTGTGAATTTTTTCCTAATGGTCAATAGTACTTCATTTGTCTTCATACGCCCACTAATCCTTAGAGCAAGGCCTTGAGATTCAAGTCAGAAAGCCTGAATTGTTTGGAGCTTGTGAAGTGAGCTGTCAGTAGCAAAGCTACCAGTAAAATAAGGTACTGAAGGAGGAAAAAAATCCACATTGGAAAGAGTTTTTGTGAGACTTGCTGTTTCAAACACACCTCACACATACATCTCCATCTGTTAGATCCATTGCTGCCAACTGTGAATATATTGAATGTATATACACATGTCTGTCTTCTATATTATTATATATTACAGTGGTGCCTCGGGTTACGAAAGTAATTCGTTCCGCGGCCGCTTTCGTAACCAGAAAAGCCTTCGTAAGCCGAATTGCCATAGGCGCTAATGGGGAAAAGCCGCGATTCCGTGTAAAATAGCGCCGAAAAGCACCAAAAGTTTTTTCGTAACCCGAAAAAACATTCGTAACCCGGAACAATAATTCCCTATGGGATTTTTTCGTATCCCGAAAATTTCGTAACCTGGGTATTTCGTATCCCGAGGTACCACTGTATTCTCATTTTAGATTGGATAGACATATTTGATATATTTTGATACAACTGAGAAGATACTCGGTTAATGGACTTGTCATAATTATAGTAATCCATATTACTTGTATATGATATATGATATTGGTGCTATGACATGCCCATGGTACCATTTGGGGTTCCTTGTATTATCCCACAGTCATGATCTTAGCAGGTGCCATGTCTACCCTGTTGCAAAAATTTGACAGAGGATGATGCCATTCATCCATCATGATCATTTTTTTAAACATAGTGGTACTTGGATGGGAATGTTGTGATCATTTCTGCTTTTTTGTTGTTGTTGTGCTAGGCAGATCAACAGGAAATCTGAGGTTACTAGGTATCAATTCTACCCTCAAAAGTGGATTGAAAAAAGAAAATGGCTTCCTGGCACTCTACATACATTATAATACTGGTTAACACCCCAGCTTCATGAGGATGCTTTTTGCCAGTTTAACGTATTTCCTTTTTGGTTCCCATCCTGCACACACCAAAACTCCCTCTACCATTCATATAGCTATCCAACCACCCTGACCTTAGGCAACATCTTTCCTCCTGTCTTTGTCCCTCAAGGAACATTACTAAACCTGAGCTAATTCCCTCATCACCAGACCCACAAGTTTTGCATTTCCATGGCTAGTCCTACAGTCTGATTATAAAGGTCCTTCCTGGACATTGGTTTCTTTCATTCTTCTGAGGAAGTAGACCAAGTCTACAAAAGTTTATGCTCCAGTTTTTTCACACAGTTACTCTCAAAGGTGTTATAAGATCCCTTTGCATACTGACATATCTATCCTGTAATCCTCCTAAAGAGGGATTATGGGAAGCATGAAGTATGCAGGGGTGTCATTCAAAACAATTGCTAACCAATTCTGGTTTTGGTTTTTGATTTGCTTGTGGGTTTTCTTCTTTTTTTGCCAAAATGTGTACATCTGTAAATGTGTCCCACCCATTTCACTTCACCTGGAGAGGTTGCTGTCTCCCTGCAAGGATCTCAGGAGCTGGAAATGTTGCTGCCCCAGCTCCCTATCTGGCCACTTTTCCCTCTAGCCCCTCAGGTGATAAGATAATGGACCTTACCACACAGGGCTCCTAGGACGCAACGAGAATGATCCCAAAGTGGCCGGGAAGGGAATGGAACAAGTGGGGGATGTACCTCCAAGTGGTGTCATTCAGCCAGTCTGCACTGGTTCATTTTGTTAAATATGTTAAAATATTGGGAGGCTGAGGCGGATTGGGAACAGTTCTCAAAAATCACCCCTTCTGGGATGGATTGGGAACGGAACAGAAGGGAACGGAACGAGTGAGGGACTTTTGTGTGCAGTAAAATGCATACCCCACTTGTTCCCCACTCGTTCCAGACCCCTTCCGTTCTTGTCGCATGCCAGCAGCCCCTGTGTGGTAAGGTTCAATGAAACTCTTTCCTTTGCTTATAAAAGAAAGAGGGGGAAATACAGAAGTAGCCACCCTATGGGCATTTCTTTGGGGATGTTCAGCAAAGAAGAATAAAAGAAAAACTGCATTTCAGCCCTGTGCAATTAAGCCAACTTTGCATCAGTCCTGCTAAGGGACATAAGTATTTAATTCTATTTCAGTGGGATTTAGGTATTGGACTGTCTGTTTCATCATAGGCTAAATATAGTATGAAGGGAAAGTTATACTATTGTTCTTTGATTTAGAATGTACAATAGAGTTAGAATAATAAAATCATAGAATCATAGCTTTGCAAGATACCACAAAGGCCCTCCAGTCCAACCTCCTACCATGTAGGGCTACACAATCAAACTACACCTGACAGATGGTCATCCAGCCTCTGATTAAAAACCTCCAAAGAGGGAGATTCCACCACTCTCTGAGAAAGTGTATTCCAATGTCAAATAGCTCTTAAGTGCTTTCCTAGTGTTTAAGTGGAATCTCTTTTCTTTACTCTTATTCTTGTTCTTGTACTTAGACCAAATACAATATGGTAGATATTGGGCCAGGGTTCAAGGCATGAATAACATGAACCGATTTTTGATAGCCCTTAGAAATGGGGGGTTAGTTTCCTGTGAATGAAGATCAGCTTTGCACGCACACACACACACAGGTCCACAAAAGCTGCTAGCTTTTTTCTTTCCTTTTTATTAACCTAGTGACAACATACATATGTAGGTTAGTCATTCATGAGACTATGACCTCAATACATTTTGTGCTCAGCATCAACTGTCTCCTTGCTTAAAAACAAAACAAAAAAAAGTTTGGGCCTTCCACTTTTTCGGTCCAATTCTGCAGTTCCTTTTAAGGGAACATATAAGTACATTCACCAGCAGTGTTTAGGCTTGCTTTCTTCTTTGGTACACACAGGAAAGGAGGTTGTCTCAACCATTTCTCCAGAAGAGAGAAGCTGTTCCTTAGCCCAAGGTGTAATGGGCTGGGGTGTGTGTGCTATATTTGGCAGCTATATTTCTGTGGTTTCATTGGGTAAGCTGCCCTGAACATTTCTAGCTGCACATGTATATAGCCAGGGTTCAGTGATAATCATGTTTAACTTGTGCTATAAACTAATGTTTGGTAACTAGTGTGGGAGAGACTGGAATTTATTGATCTGTAAATTTAATTTGTCTTGTTATATTTAGTTTTGGGTGATATATTTCTCTTTGTGTGTCTTTTTGACAACAGTGCGCTCTCCACCAGGACTGGCCAAAACTCCACTTTCAGCACTGGGCCTGAAACCTCACAACCCAGCTGAGATCTTGTTGCAGCAATCTGGAGGTAAGTGAGGATACTGCACTGACAAGATATTTGGTGTGGTGTTGTTATTGTTGTTAGATACTATGATATATGTTGTCTGTCCAGTTCATTGGTCCATTTCTCTGATAGAAGCCCCCCCACAAAAATGCAAGTAGTAATTTTAAAGATACTGTGCATATTCAGACTTTATCCTCAACTTATCTGAAAGGGATCTTGGCTCTGGAGATATATCTGTGTCTATATCAATCAAGCAATTGATAGATGTCACTATAAATATGATATATACTTCAATCTGACAGCATCGGATATTCTTACTTACAAAGGCTTGCCATTCAGGCAAACACCCACAATCTCTCTTTCAGTTTTACCTTGTTTCATCCTTATTACCCATCACTGGTGAGTTACAACAGTCACAATTATGTCCTGCAAGCCGGAAAACTTTGCTCTTGCCTATGTGTCCCAATATGTGGTCCAAACCTGCCAACGTTTTGTGTTGCAATTCATTTCCACTCCTTATTTTTAATCACAGATGCTAGGGAGAAGAAAACATTATGCATGTGATCAAAGCAAATTTGAAAATGGTAATTAGATTGAAATATGTGAGTATGTACTTCTTGGGTTCCAAATGTTGCAGAATTTGAATTGCAGCCATAAGATTCAAATTCTGGAGCCTCATATTCCATTTTTTAGTGAACCTGGAAGATTGGTATCACAACTTAAGTTTTGCTATTGAATGTGGACATTTTATGGCCCTGATCTAGTTCTTGAACAGCTAAGTGCATGAAATGACTGAGGGTCTCTGAAGAGAAAGCACAATCTGATGTGCTTCCAAAGCTGCATTTTGTGGAGGTCAGATAAAATTTACAGGGGACACAGATAAAGATGCAAAAGCAGTCTTACACATGTGGCTCTCCCTTACGTGACAGATACAGTACATTTAATTTTTCCAAGGGATGATATCTTTGAATTTCATGCTTAGACCCAACAGGTACATATCACTGGATTGTTTGGTATAACCATTTATCCATTATTCATTGGTGTTACAGTTTTTGTAGGTACACAAATATTGACTGTTTGATTCATTCACCATGTCTTGCTATTTAGAGTGTGTTTGTTCCCAGTGGAATGCATCTCATGCCACTTTTGTGTAACACTGTTATTGCTAGCACATAAATAATGGTTATTAATTAAATAATGGTTAACAATGGAAGATAAAGCAGAGCAAGATAGTAATGCAAAGATTTGAATCGGATGGCAGAAGTATTTATCCTTCTTTTAAATGATTGTTAATAAGTTGATTGAAATACTACTTCACTCCACTAGTTGGGATGAGTCAATAGTGGCCCCCAAAGGCCAGAACTCTCTGACTTGGTCAGCATCTAGTAGGCCCTAACTAATTAAAGGGTGGAAAACTGAAGTGTTATCTTGATTTTATTTCTATAATCCTCTTGAATCTCATTTCTTTATGAAATTTGAATTCTGGGCACCCCAGTTAGCTTAATATGCTAATCATTGTGGTTGACATGAAAATCATGCTGTGATATTTGATTATGTCTCTCTTCGTGTGTTTATTCATCATTATAATGTAGCTCTTTCTTCTGTCTTTCCTACTTTTCATATTCATCTTCTCTGACCGAAAAGCTGTCTCAAAGGCCCTGGGCTACTTTAATCTGGCAAACATTTAAATGAAGAAATACCTGTTTCTGCTTCAGTCTTCCTCTGTAATGTTTCTTCCCATGTATATGCTCAACTGCCATATACTAACTGTCCCAGGCTTTTTCAGATGGATTCCAGCTTATACACACCACCTCCCCTGCCCTCTTGTTAAGATTCTATGATGTTTTCATTTTTTAACAAGCATTTTCAGTCTGGTAGAGTAGTTTAGAAAGGAATGATGGACTGCCCTAAACAAAAATCCATAGTGGTATAAAATCTTTAACTCATGCTAGGGGAAGGGGAAAAAACCACCCACCCACACCCACATCTGGCTCATCCTCACATTTCTGAAGGGTTAGTGGACCAACCCAGAGGACGGTTGTATAGCTTTGTTGCAAATCCTTCTATGGGTGTGTGGAGGGAGGCTGTTAAGTAATGGAAAGGCTGAAATATGCTGTCTAATTCTCAGTAATAGTATTTAGCACTTTTAAAAGTGTTTAATAGTGTTCAAAGATATAACTTGATATACTTTTTGCAACAACTCTAGAAAGGAAAAGAGTATTATTATTACTGCATTACAGATGTGTTAGGAGGGCTAAAGGCTAATATATCAATTCTAGAAGTGAGATTCAATCCTAGAATTGTTTGGTTTAGAGCCCAGTCTTGTGGTCACAGTGCTAGATCAGTGCTTCAGTTAAATAAGACTGAATTTCTCCTATCTGTTACTATCTGGTGAGACCCCATTGTTGTTGTCATATCAGATCATACTTGAAAATGAATAAAATAGAAAACATTATTTTTATAGTTCTCCAATGCTGTTACAGGGCATTCAGCTGTCCAAAATAATTCACATGTGCATCTAGCTGTAATCCTGTAAGTAATTAAGAATGATCATGGCTAGGTGCAAAAGTTACTTTTAGTACTATAGATCCCAGAATCTCCCAGTCAACGGCACCTCTGGTCATGCTATCTGAGGGATTCTGGGAGTTGTAGTTCAAAAAAGCAACTTTTCTGAGCTCTGTTATGGCCCATATTGCAGATGAGTGAACTGAGGCTAAAAAGGAATATCTTACTACTGGATTTGTTAAAGAGTTGTTGTCCAAACTTGGCTTTAGCAATAGCAATAGCAAGTACATTTCTATACTGCTTATCAGTGCACTTAAGCATTCCCTAAGTGGTTTACAATGTGTAAACTAGACTGGCTTTACACACCAGTATATTAGCTACTATACTGCACCAGCTTATATTCATTTGTACACCCAGTAACAATCTTCACAGAGCCGTAGAATCACTATTAGTGATAAATCTGACTAAAATATAATGTTATGAGGCCCTGGGATACCTGATCATTGTAGACAGGAAGACTTTTGGTGGTGGTGGTGATAATGGTCTATATGGATTGTTCTGGGATTCTCAGAGGATAAAAGTGGTAGATAGAACTGTTTTAAAAGCAAATAAACTAGTATATGTAAAATAAAATTCAGCAGTTGAAGCGAAGAGGTTGGCTTCTGATTACAGCATAAACACTGTTTTCAGAGGCCGAGTCAACATTTCCAGTTTACATAAGCTTGCTACAGATTCTTGCATAAGCATGAATTTGCTAACCCAGCCAAAGATGAGGCAGATTAAAAAAGAGAGAAACCCAAGTCACAAATGAGGCTGAAATATATTTTCAGGATTATCTTATCATCATGAATATAATCAGCCACTGTTTGTACAGTATTTAATACCATAAAAGGTCATTTAAAATGACTACATGGTAAGAATTGCATCCTTCATTAGAAATCTTGTTTAATGTGTTGTGTGATTGGTTGCTGTCAGGCTTTGCAGATGACATCTTTGAGGCATCACATATTAGAACACTTTCTACCATTCTTCACAAAAGATCAGGACTTCTTGATAGATCTCTAGGTGATTTGCAGAAGGTGAACAAGAGTTTCTGACTCCTGTTAGTTTTATAGTTGTGATCCCCTAATTAAGATGTCTTGGATAGAAATAGGAATAGATGCTAATGTGAAAAGGTTAGTATTTAGAGAGATCTTGTAGCACTTTTGAAGCTAACTTAAATTAAGAAATTGGCAGCATGAGGTTTCATAGATTTCAGCCTACTTCATCAGATGCATAATGCAAAAGGATTGTGTGTGAGCTCTTGTTTTAGAAGTAAAAAATTCCTGGGTGGAGCAGGTGCTCAGAGGCACCTTGTCATACAGTTCAGCCACTATTTGGACCTTGCTCCTCTCAGTGGCCTTCAGGACGTAGGTGGAATAGATTTTGAAAGCCTAGGGACTCTTTGCCTTTGCTCTTCACAACTTTCATGTCTTAGCATATATAATTGGCTTGCCTACTTGGAAAAAATATCTGGGCTAGGCTAGAAATTTCTCTTTGACATATGTTTTCCAAGGGCAACCATATGAGAATATTTCTAAATCAGCATTGTTTTCAGAGATGGCACAGCCCCAAATACCATATACACCTTTGCATATGTGAACCAGCTTTTGCAGGAAACCCTGATCAGAAGCTAGTCTAGTTAAAAAGTTCCATCTGACCTAGCTTCTCAGTTAGAGAGCATTTCAATCCATATACCACTCAAGCCATTCATTTGAAGCAAACAGAGGAAAAAACCATGGCATAGGCATTGTACAAATAGTTCAAGACAACTTTAACACAACACAGATCGTTGGGTGTTTGGATGCTGCTAATATTTTACAAGACAGGACAAAAATTGTTTCCCCAAAGGTCAGGAAGAACATCAGGATGGGAAAAAAATCTTATACCATCACTATATCCATCCTCAAATCTAGAACTAGAAATTAAAATGAAACAACTTTTCAGCTTACCACATTCCCAGAGCAAATAACAAAGCCATTCCATGTGAGTAGCTTGCCAGCATAAGTGGTGATTTATTAGTTCTCTGTGTTAAATAATTGAATAGGAATCAACATGTTCAGTGTTATTGAGGGTTGATCATTTTTTCTTAACTATGTTGACCAAGATAGCGTAGCAAAGTGAAGTGAAGTCATTGATAGCATACACCCTTGTTGAAGGTCCAGTGGTAAGTAGAATTCGCAAAAAGTTCATGTGGACCTATAGTCTGTTCTAACGACTCTGGTGAAAAATTTGCAATTTTCAGTGTGCTAAAAAGAAGAGTGTTCAAGGAGCTCATATGATCTGCATTTTTAGTGAAACTGCCCTGATTAGTGTAGTACATGGACAAGTACTCTGTTTAGAATACAGTTATGCATCCATTTCTGGCACATATTTAAATTTGAAATGCATTTGCAGCTTAAAAAAATAGAAAATGCATGTAAATCTTGTATCCTAGGTTAAAAATGGATACAAAAAAATGGGGGGAGGGGGGACAAAGTTAGGGAAGGAAATAATATTTGAAAATATTTATAAAATGGGTGAAGATTGTGAGATTTATTCTGCCTATAATTCTCACATGGCTGATTTACATAGAAAACATTTTCTGTGCATAAAATGCTGTTTTCTTCACAAAACAACCATATGTGAATTTTCTGCTGAATAAGCTCTGCATTGTGAATAGGCTTCACCAACTTTATGGTTTTCAAAAACCTTCTTCCAGTGAGAAGAAAATTGTTTAAATTACTTCATTTAAGAAGAAACATAGTGAAGAATTACACCCCTAGTATGTGGTTTGTTAGTTCCTATTAATTCTGTTTGGTAGACATTTGGAACCTGTTGAATTAGGTTTGTGTTTTATATGGTTTGTGTAAATAATAATTGAGATTAACAACCACTACTACTAATCTATTCAATTGCTTACTAAGATAAAACCACTTAATCTGAATCTCTCTCTCTTTTTCTTCCTTCTCCCCCATTTCACTTTCCTTGCCATCTTCCTTTTTTTTCTCTGCAAAACAATTTGTTCTTCCATGCTTGCTCCTCAGAACTAGATGGGGAGACAATAGTTGAGTCTCATGAAGGTAAGGAGGGATTTGTTTTCTTTTTATATTAACTGTTTGGAACCAAAATATATTGTGACCACTGTTGGCCACTGTTACACCCATTTGCCAGGACATCTGAGTGGCATGCTATATGTGGTCAAAAGGCTAAAGGATGTCACATATCCCTTACTGGATTTTAACGCACAATGGATTGCCCAGGATTTGTTGTAAATGGGAATTAATCTCTAAGTAAATAAACGTGGGCAGAGAAATTGGCAGAAAGATTATGATTTTTGAAAGAACAGCACTTACAAGCAAGCCTCCTTGAAGATGAACAGACAAGTTTTCTCCTCTAGAACAGGCTGTCTGATGTGGCAGATGAGCAATAAGTGTACCAGGGACCCATATATATATTCCCATTGGGTTCAACTGTTTGCTTATTTCTTGGATACTTGCCAGGGACAGGTAGCCAATGGCTAAAATGTTGAGAATGACCCAGAGACCACCACTTTGAGTAGCACTGCTCTATTACAGCAAGCTTGTTTTTCTGGGTGAGAGTCTCCACTTCCACCAATCTGATTTTTTAGTGACATTGTGATGTAATTTCCTCGATGAGAGATAGCAGATGTAGATACTGTATGTCAGCTTTAGCCTATTAAAATTCATAGGAGCATTGTTGTCTGTAGGATATCAGAGATGCTGCATATTCCTTGTGGATATATTCATAGGAGAAAAAACTATTGAGTTTAGTGTGACTTATTCCCAATCCCTAATATGCCTGGGACTACAGCCTTAGGCCAAATACAGAAATTATCTTTGCAGCATGCTTTCTATTCCAGCATCACCCAGCAAGCAGTACTAGTGTGCTTTTATGTTACTGCATTGGCATGGGACCACACTGCACAAAAACATTTCTAAGGCCCGGAACAGATGGGCCAAAAGTGGCATGCCACCGCCGATACTAGAGTTCTGGAGTGTGCGGCAACTGCATGCTCCGGAACCCTAGCACGTCACGGCAGTGCCAATGGTGCACTCGTGACATGCGTGCACCGTTCTAAAAAGAACCTTTTTTTTCCGGGTTCTTTTTGGGGCAGAGAGACACCAGGCAGTTTGGCTCCTGCAGTGTCCCTCCTCAAGCCAACAGGCCACTGTCAGCCCACCCTTTTGGGGCAGTTTGTACCGGGCCTAAATTGTACCACAGATTTAGTACTTAAAACTAGCCTTACTTTTCAATGGCATTGTCGTTTTTACCTATCAACCTTTCTTGCCACATTTACATAACTTCTTACAACCGAAAAAGCTTTTTAAATAAAAGAAAAGAAAAGAAAAGATACAATAATGTGGGTGATGATCCTCCCACAATACAAACTTTTACTTTCTGTTCTTTAGAGAGCCAGCATGGTGCAGTGGTTTGAGTGTTAGACTACAGCTCTGGAGAGCAGGGTTTAATGCCCTGCTCACTCATGAAAACCCATTGAGTGACCTTGGGCTAGCCACACACTCTCAGCCCCAGAAATCCATGTGGATTACCATAAAATGGAAATGACTTGAAGGCACACAACAACAGCAAACTTGTCTTCCTTATTTTTCTGATTGTTATAGTCATCACTATGCTTAGAGGCATAGTGTCTTATCTTGGATTACCGACAATTGCTTAGCCTAATTTACTTCACATCCTTGTGTTAGGGAGAAAACCGGAGGGATAGAACCATACATCTGTTACCATGAATTTCTTGGTTTGTGTTTATGGTAGTGATAGTATATAAATGTAACAAATAAATGTTACATCCTACCATTGTTCAGAGAAGCACCCTAGCTCAGAGCCATGTGTATGTTATATAATTGTACCTTCATCTTTAAGCCATTGTTTTGGAATTGCACCATAATTTTCAGAAAAGTGTAGAGACTTATTTCCTTTTCTGTGTTTTCATCTACCTCAGCAACAGTGGCCTTGGCACAAAGTAAGAACCATACTACAGATACTAAGGCCTGCGTAATTTTCTCCTGAATTGTATGTTTTGCATCTCTTCTGCAGCTGACATAGACCCATGCAGAAGTGTAATATTTTAAAAATAATTTTTTCTCTTACGGTTTTCATGCCGAAAACCTCTTTCCCCAAATCACAATAGCTCTGGAGAGGAAATTGTTTTGTTCTGTTTTTAATGCTCCTTTCACTCATGTGGGCCTTCTGCAACTCCATTTTGTAAAAATGAAAATGATGTTGGGATTATGCCATAACTGTCAAATTAATCATTTGTAAATCACTTTGAGAGCTTTTGTGGATGAAGAGCAGGGTATAAATATGTTAAATAAATAAATAACCCAGCTTTTTAATCTCTAAGCGATCTGATTTCTCTTCTCCCAGGGCGCCTCAAGACAATGCAGAGAACTTTATTCTAGGATCCATGTTACTTTATTCTAGGATCCTGATCTCAAGGGAGTGAAACTGAGCAGAGAGCTGAAGAAGGGAGTTCATAGGTTATAAATGCTCTTTAGTGAATTAATCTTACATGACTTAAATGCTGTTACACTTTTAAATAGATACCTCAAACAAATTAAGCAGAATCCTAAGCATTTCCCAGACAGGATTTTCTTATCTTTCTAGGCAGGCAAAGTCAGTCCAGGTTGGGGGAAAAAATAAGCACGATGTATATGGAAAATGTCCAGCTAATTAGGCACATTAAAGTCCGTCCTTAGGAACTGTTTCCTCTATGTTGTGCTCTTATTTGGGAGGACCAATGCTCCTGCTGAACTACACATCACTCTTCATGAAATCATGTCATTTAGCCTAAAAGGGATATAATCTATCCTCTTAATCCTCTTTATTAACTGTTTCAGTATTAATTTGATCTCAGGATATTCACTTCTTCTATCTGGCCAATTATTTGTAAGATATCATTTTGATTGTCAGTATTAAAAAGGTTGTTAATTAGTATGAATTGAAAGCCATAATAGGAATAAGCATCAAAAGAGAATATAAGAAGTAATGGAAAGCACAGCCTGCTGGCTTGCTCCTTTTTTTAATGCAAAGGAGGATTAATTCCATGTAACTGCTCCAGAATTTGATCCTGAACTTGATTTTTTTACTTTGGGACTCAGGAATTATAGTCTGTTTTAGGTGCTAGAGTTAATAAAAGGTGAATTTTCATTAGCAAATTAGACTTTTCAGTTTTTTGGATAAACTATGAATTTGCAGTTCTGGTTAAAGCAAACCATGGGCATTGCTAACTCTGCTTAGTAATCAGTGCAGATAAAATGGTGCATTGCTCTTGATGCTGAAGAACAGAAACATGCAGTCAAGAAAAGAGAAGGGAATGTTACTCCTTTTAACTACAGTTACAAATTCAGAAATATCATATCTGCATTAATGCAGTTACTTCTGTGCATTTTGTCCATTAGGCAGTGGACTGATGCCTCTTGTGATCTGAGGCAGATAAGAAATCTATATATGTAGCTCCCACTTATAGGCACAACCAGAATTCAGTTAAGCATAGAGTTTCAATGTCATTTAATCCATTACCCCTCCTTTTAGCATTTAGATTCTTATGACACACTACCAGCAATTGTGCTAGTAAGAATGGTATTTTGAATGTCACTGATTCTTAATAAATGAAAATAACATTCAGAACTTGGAAATGTTATGCATTTAAAGTATACATCCCAGGATCCTTTGGCCATCATGGCCAATGCTGAGAGATTATCTCTCAAAAATAACTTTTCCAAGCTCTGACGTGGCCTTGGATAACTAACATCCTTCTGTGTCCAGCTAGAAAAATATGGATATATGAAGTGAGAGAAAATGTAATGTGTAACATTAAAATGGTTGTTTTGTGTTATCCAAACACCACAGGAGAATGTCTTTCTCTTATCCTCTGTTTCTTAGTTATTCTGTGCCACACAATAAACTATTCCCTTGCTTAACATCAATAGAGGGAGGGTATTTTTAAAGATATTTTGATACAACACAGAAGTTGGAACTTCAGTTTAGGATTAGAATTTAGCACATACATAGGCCTGTATGAAACCTATATATGTGCTAAATATGGACATGGAAATTCTCTGCTGAACTGTTGATGCGACTGGCCTGGACACCACAGTCAACTGAGGAAAAAATTCAGAAAGAAAAAATACCTAAATGGATAGAGGTCCACCCTTTATGCTTTATATATGTGAGGAAGAAGTGAAGGAAATGTGGTACATCACCTTAACTCTCCCTCTCCTTGTTCTTTTGTCTTTGCCATTGTCTTACATGCCAGAACCTTCTGGCCATGGGATAAAGAGAACCTTTCTTTTTTTCCACCCTTAAACAGAAGTTATTGGCTTTTGTGACAATCTCTTATTAGCCTCTTACAAGCAAACTCTTGGATGCAAAGCTGAGCTATTTTTAGTTAGGGAAGGGAGCGGGAAACGTACTATAACAGATGTAATTACTTTAAGCAGCATAGTAGCTTATTATACATGTTGCAAGTCTCCTGAGGCTGCACTTCAACCTAGTATTAAGTCAGCCAAGTGATCATGGCCTCTCTTGGTTTGGCCAAGACCATTGCCTTGGGCTCTTTCCTTGTGGAATGTTCAGTATGAAGAGGGCGGACCAGCCTTGTTGGTCATCACTTCATATCATTCCTTCCTGCCCCTCCTACATTGGTGGGCTTGGTTGACTGGCAAAAACAACTTTTAACATAACAGGATAAGGCTTGTCCACCAGATATGCTGTCTGAACTCTGGAATCCTACTCCATCTTCATAAAACTGGGCCCATACTTAACTGGTTTCTGGCTCAGAAATGCTGAACATATTCCCAAAGTTCAGTTTGAATATATTTCAGTCAGCCAGCTGCAAGGCTCTAAAAAAAATTGCCCGATGGTTTTTACTGGTCATCAGCCCAAGGGGCTACCAAAACTTTTTTTTATTCCCAGCTGATTTCCAGTGTATCTCAGAACATTCTAAATGGGTGCACACCAGTTTTATATTTTTAGAGGAAATTGGAAGGAGGGTGTTTTTTTCCAATTTAAATTAATTTTTTAAAAATTGTTTTGCTGAGGGCCTATGCCATTGTAGGAATTTACCATGAGAGGTGGCCATCAGTTTAAAAATTTCCAGCAAAGGAGAATCTTCAGTCTGGTCTGTGTTTTTCATCACTTCATGGACAATTCATTGTAGGAAGAGAATGCTGAAGGTATACTGTTGTGGTTATATTGCCACTCCAAAACCAAGTATTGAAATGACTTGAATTTCACCACATTCATAACTGGGACTAGGAGTAACAATGACAACAACAACAACAAAAACAACAACAACAGATGGCTACTGTTTCTTTGCAGGTCATTACTGTAAGAGAACGTTTTAACCTGAGCACTGGATCAGCAGAACATTCTTATGTATTTATTTATTTCATTTATTTATTGAAATATATCAAAAGATCTCAGGGCAGTAAAATCCATTTAAACAGTTTAAAACAATTTAAAACAAAAATAATTTAAATGCATTAAAAACATAGTAAACATTTGAGCAAATTAAAATAGGCTCAAAAGGTTTAAAAACCATTCACATAGACACTTTAAAATAAATTAATTGGGCCCCAAATGCTTTTGATAAAAATAATGTTTTTTCTTGGTGTCAGAATGAAGTGAGCGCCACCAATCCAGCCTCTAAAGGAAGGATATTTCATAATGTGGGTGCCACAGTATATTGACCCAATTAGTAGGAGACAGAGGAGGGCCTCTCCAGCAATTAAAGGAAGGAGGGAAGAGGGATATAGGGAAAGAAAGAAGAAGTGAGAAGAAGAAGAAGAAATAGAAGTTGATTTTATTTGTTTTAGGCAAAAAGAGAAGAGGACATGCATACTTGTTCTGGATTGATAAGAGAAGGAAAGAGGTAGAGCTTGGGGAAGTAATGCTTGTTGGAGGATTTTGGGCATTGTAGTCCAAAAAATAAATTTGAAGTCTTCTCATGTAGCACCCACTAATACACTAGAAACTGGAAGAGGCTTGCTAGAATTTCATGAAATTAAAGGTGAAACTTGGGAGCCATTTATTTGCAAACTGCTTTCTGTGCTCTACATCATAAGGTGGAATCCTCTGCACCTTGCTAACTCTAATGCTCAAGAAAAAAGCAGCAAAGTTGCTAAAGGATTTAGAACACTTGTATGAAATTGCTGGTGGGATGTTCAGTACCGAGAAAGAAAAAAGAAGTGAGCAAAGGAAGCAAAAAGAACATTCCTTTTTTTTCAAAACATATTCACCCAAAAATGTGAATGGTTTTTTGTCTTCCTTCATCCAGTTTTTTGTGGTTACTGTGGGTAGTCCAAGAGGAAATGCTCTGGAATTGTATGGAAATAGACTGAAATTAAAATTCCAGATTGATTCTGTTGCTGCTGTTGTAACCATAAGATAAATTGGGCAGTAAAACAAATTCTCAGAAAAAGCTGGAGGGCTGCCTTCAACAAAGTTGGTGGTAAGGTCAGGGAGAAAAAATCTATTTGTGATGCAAGCATCTGTTATATTTTACTCAGGTGTAATTTACCTGAGCAGATTCTTCTGTGTGTAGTATATCCTGATGAACAGTTATACACAAACTTGCAGTCACTTGGAAGTTAAGACCCATAGCCTGGTCTGTCTTCAAGAACATGAACAGTAGCCATACCAGACAACCATTTTAGCAGTTGTAGCTGCATTTTAGCAGTTGTAGCTGCATTTTATCAGATGCTCCTATGAATCTCTCCAGTTCTATCCTGATTTGAGTTGGGTCATGTGTTATGTGCTGTAAGGCCTATTTTGTGTCTAGCTAGTGGGAACAATATATCACACAAGGACATGGGAGAGGACCTTCACTGATGCTGCATTCCATAAATCTCCTTGGTGGTCAGATTGATGCCAACTTTGGTGTTTTTAGACACCAAGATAAATCATGATTTGTTATTCAAAAGCTTTTGGGGCATAATCTTACTACTTCTTACAGTGTACATGTGCATGGTTTTAATTGTTTTAGCTTTTTCTTGTGTTTTAACTGGGTAGTTTTTATAGTATTTCAATTATTCAGTTGTTTTTATTTGCATTTGCTTTAAAATTAATATATTGTTTTAATTATATGGTGAGTCTGTTAACAAAACATGTTCGTTTATATGCTGTGTATGCACTACTCTTGCTGTTATTTAATTTGTTGTTGTTATTATTGTTTTGTTTTTTATACTGCCTATGGTTTGTTAACTGAAATAAAGACACCCTGAAATAAAAACAGGCCAGCAATATCTTTGAGATCACTCATAGCCGAGGCCTACATTGTTAGTTTACGGAGCAGAAAGTCTCAAGAAGACCTCACTAGTTCTTTCACTCGTTCGTGCTTTTCAGAAAGAAAAGAAGAAAGAAAAGAAAAGAAGAAAAACATGTCCCAGCTCTCACATTTAGTCATTTGGATTGCCTGTGCTGTGTTTTATTAAATTTCTGTATGCCATTTTGAGGTTATTCCATAAAGAAAAGCAGTGTATCATTGTTAAAATGGAGAAAAATGTTTTTGGATGGTTAGATGGATGTTAACCAGCAACATTTCTGGTAACAGATGTAAAAGAAAAGAGTTTCTGGTCCCATGCCTCCAAGTGACTCTTTCTTCTCTTTTTCCATTTCAATTCAGAGCCCCGGAGCTATGTGGAATCTGTGGCCCGTACAGCCGCAGGTAGTGGTAGTGGAAGCAGCACAGTTGGGAAATCTCCATCCACCCCGGCATTGCAGACTTACAATATTGAGACACCAGAAGGGAACACATCTTTCATCAACTCCTTCACCTCACCAAGCCCTGTTGCTTCCAGCAGTCCCATGCACAGCACCGATGGGTAAGAAAGGGTAAACGTATGCCAGCAATCTCAATAGGGAGATGGTGATTGCTGCTTTACACTTTTACAGAGCCTCTTGACAGCTAAGAGTGCTGCTGCAGTCTTTTCGCTTACCTTCCTAAATTGTCTGATGCATAATGTTGGAAGGCATTCCTCCACACCACCACGTGGAAGATGTGAGGCTATTCCTCAACATACTTTCAGCACCAGTTGATGAAAATGTGTTTTGTCTTTCACAGACCTTATAATTCCTTGGATTTCTTATGGGTGGGGGATAAGAAAGGAAGGAATATTAATAATTATTTGACAGTTGAGAAAACTCACCAGGAAGAATAATACATCATCAAGAACTGTGTGCAATTTTCTCCTGATATTTGAACATTTGAGAGTCAGTGAGGTGTAATGGTTTGAGTGTTGAACTAGGGCACTGGATGATCAAAGTTCAAATTCCTGCTTGTCCATGTAAACCTAATAGATAACCTTGGGCATGTCACACTTTCTCAACTTCAGATAAAGGCAAGAGCAACTTAGCTACTTAGTTACATATGCACAACTAAATGATGTCTCCAGGCCTAATCCCTCCCCAAGTCCATCTTATGAGCCAGAAGCTCTATCTGGTGAGGGAGGTCTGTTTGACTGCTAATTGGAGCACAGTGAAAATGATATTTCCAGTCCCCACCCACCAGTGAGTGAGGGTGTGGTGAGGAATTGCAATTCTCTCCACATGATAATTACTTCACAAGACTTTGAGATGTTCAAACACAGAGCGAATATTAATTTTCTTCTGAAGTAGAGAAAAAACTACCATAATTATTCATCCTCACATGCTGAGGATTTAAATCCCTAGGTGGGAATAAGGAAAGCTAAGGTACATAGACCTTTAGGAAACTATTTTTTGGACTTCAGTTCCTTGAGTCCCTCAGCCAGCACTGGAGCTGCAGTCACCAAAAGATAACTTTTCCCAGCTGTGACTGGAGTTTGTACTGTACTATTGAGCAATATTTTGATTTTGCTGATGAGTGGGCCAAGTTTTAGTTAATCTGATTTTTGTTGTTATTGTTATGATAGATGCTCTTACTTATCGTAAATCATACCGCCATAAATAAGTTCATATTGAGACACAAATCCATCATATATTAAGGCATAAATCCATTTCCTCAGCTCAACTAGAGTAGACCCCACATAATTAGTAGAATTTGCATAAGTGTTACTTTAACAATTAGCAACTTATTCAATTAATCTACTTTAGCGAGCCTCACAATTATAGTTAAATATACTGTTCTCTTATTCTATCTCTAACAGTTCTTTTATTTTTCCTCACAAAAATGTCTCCATTCACTGTATTCTGTATAATGGCATTTTTTGGCATCAAGCTGTCATCAACCTATTAGCATATGTCCACACACAGAAGTCACTCTCCAAGTTTATCGAGAAATAGTTTCCCTTCCAAAATATTTACATTCAAATAGTCATGTGCTGATAGTACTGTGAAATTATAAAATGAAGCCAAAATGACAACTGTCCTAGGAAATGATTCAAGAGTTACTCAGAGCTTGTTTCGAGTGGAAAGGAAGACAAATATCAACATCCCTAAGAGCAAATAAATATCCTGTCATTTATTTGAATGGATATCAAAGTTAGAAGTGTGGGAACTGATTGGTTTGAGGAAGGGTTGGCCTGTAGGGCCAGATTGCCCCTTGGGATTTATCTGATAGGCCACATGACAATGGGAATGACCTTACTCCCATCTTTTTGTTTCCTTTCCTTCCCCTTTCCAATACCAAATTTATCCTTTGGTCATGCAGAGGGAAGAATGCAACACAGTCTCTCTCTGCACAAAGAAGGGATTCATCAAGTGCCTGAGGGAGCTCCTCTTCCAAATGCAGACTGAGTCATATGGCCACTTATTTTCCTTCTACTATTATACCACTCTGAGGACATTTGCTTTCATCTGATTTCAGAAGCAAAGCAGGATTGGGCTAAGTTAATACTCAGATGGAAGATTACTGGGGAATACCACAGATCTCCAGTAGGACTTGGGAAGAATCCTATCTTAAACGCTGGAAAGCTGCTGCCAGTTAGAGCTGCCAGTTCTGGGCTACCAGTGTAAGACAGCTGGATATGATTTTATGTCCTGATTAGATGGCACCTGTGGCGTGCAAAGGGTCTCAGCCTGCACTGAGATGAGCCACTTGAAAATTCTGACAGTGATTTGGTCAGTGACTGGAAGGTTGCTGTGATTCTAGGCATTGGTAGGGAACCATTTTTCTTCATAGTTCATTGGTTGAGGGTTATGTGGCAGAATGAGTGGAGTTAGAGTGAAAAGGTAGTAGGATCACCCTTTCCCCACCCTCTTCCTGTTCTTGGTCCCATTTCCACCCTGCCTGGTGGGCTGTTCTTTTCAGACACCAGAATTGATCACTGGTGGAAAACTTCTGAAATTAGACTGAGGGCCACAGGTTGCCCAGCCCTAGCCATAGTATTGTTTGCGGCATTTGCACTTTGAAAAAGGAAAAGTTCTGCTATGCTAGGTAGCTTACAATGATCTCTGATATCTTCCATTGCTTCCAACAGGGTTTCTATATGCAGCTACCCTTCGGAGAACAGTACCAGTGTAGCTATACCTTCCCAGCCCTCTCCTGAGTCCAGCTTCCAATCCAGCAATCTTTCTCAGGTGCCCTCGGTGCACAGCAGCTACCAAAACACATCTACATCAACTCAGGGCCTCCCAGCCTATATGAGTGCTGATTTCCCTGATGGCCGAGCCAGTGCTCAACAAGAGAGGCCTCTGCCCCAAGTCAGTGCAGTTGGGGTGCATGTCATGCCTGGAAGCCCTCATTCCCTCCACAGAACAGTAGCCACCAATACTCCCCCTAGCCCAGGATTTGGGCGAAGAGCTGTCACCACCAATATGGTGGGCAGTCCAGGAAGCCCTAGTATGAGCAGGCACTTAATGGGTCCACACAGCAACCTTGTTGCCACACCTGGGAGCCCAAATCTTGCTCGGAACCAGCCTGTAATGGGAGGAGGTACACCTGTAGTCTCTGGGAGTCCCAGCCTGGATCGGCATGCCATCTATGGATACTCAACTCCTGAGGAGAAGCGTCCAGCGCTGTCCCGCCAAAGCAGTGCCGGAGGCTACCAGGCTCCGTCTACTCCTTCTTTTCCTGTCTCCCCGGCCTATTACCATGGAATTAGCAGTCCACATTCTTCTTCCCCTGACTCGGCCATCTACAGGCAAGGGAGTCCTACCCCACCCCAGCCACAGCTTCCAGAGAAGAGGAGGATGTCATCAGGGGATCGGTCAAACAGCCTGCCTAACTATGCCACAGTGAATGGCAAGACCTCATCACCCATCTCCAGTGGCATGTCCAGTCCAAGCAGTGGGAGTGGCATGGCTTTTCATCAGACTTTGCCAGATTTCTCCAAGTTTTCCATGCCAGGTAAAACCTCACTTCTTACTATGTATCAGCCAGAAAGGGGGAAGGGAGGAGGATGAAAGGTTATTGTGCTTTCTGTTTGTTTTGCTCAGTACTTGATAGATGAGTACTTGATCACCATGAAATGTTTCCCTGAAGTCATCAGATTTCTGTATATGTCTTCTGATGTTTCCTCTGACCTCTTCAGTCCTGTTATTCTAGATTTTCTCTGCTTCATTTTTCCATAATTGTATTGATTTGGTTGGATAGAAGCATCATTCATTTCATTGGTACCATGTAATCATTTCTGGGGATTTTGCATGATTTCAGACCATCACATTACACAATAATAGGATCCAATAAATAAACCTTAAAGAGTAGCATCTGTGGTTGGCATCATCTCTGAATATGCCAGCCACAGATGCTGACGAAATGTCAGGAATAAACTCTTCTAGAACATGGCCACATAGCCTGAAAAACTCACAAAAAACTATGGATGCTGGCCATGAAAGCCTTCGACTTCACTTAAAGAGTAAGTTCACCTTTTGTAACAACTCTTAGACCACTCTCACAGGAAGAGCTGTACGAATAATTCTTTCAAAGCATTTCCACTGTTTGGTACCCAGTTGCAGCCTGAATGTATGGTTATTTGTCTTTTCTTCTGTGGCCTTTATAACTGTTGATCACTTCTTTTTTTTATATAGAAGTCTTCAAGCTGATTCTTATCTATTTGGTCAGCTATGGTCAAATTCCAGTTTTCCTGTATTTGAAAGAACGTACTGGTTAATTCAGGACCTTCTCACAGATATAAAAGCTGTTCTTTCAATATGTTTCTATCAAACATATTTTCTGTCATGCAGCTCCAAGTACACATAGGATTCCCAGATCCTGTGTTCTCATTTGTACATTAACCAGACCCACACAAGTCTCTGTGGATAGGGTACATTTTTTTTCCTGTGAAAGCCACATTCTTGACTGCCTAGTTAGTCAAGGGCCATATGTTGACAGTGATCTGGGCCAAAAAATGGGTGGTGCACTTTTTTCTTTTTCTGTACCTCCCTCCCTCCCTTTTTTCTTCCCTCTCTCCCTCCTTCCCTCTCTGTCCAATAGGCTTCCAAAAGAAGGTTCAGATCATTCTTGCCAAAGGCCTGAACTGGGCACTTGGCAAAGGACTTTTTTTTTTTTTTTAAATTAGGGCAAAAGTCAGATACAACTCTTGGGCCACAGCTTCCCCAGGCCTGCTTTAAACATGTTCTGGTATTTCATTACAGATTCAGACCTGACAATCTGTCTCCTCCTTCTTCCCTCTGACATGTCATTGTTTTCCATTTTACCTGTGGCTTTTGGTTATTCCATACAAAATTCCTTATATCTTTTTGCCATTCTTTCAGAGGCTTGTCATTGTTCAAAACTGGTATGATTTGAAATAAAAAGTTAGGGTTGTTTTTTTTTTTTTTGTAAAACCATCATCTTGGTGGCTTCAGTTAATCCAAATAAGGATAATTGTGATTTAGACCATGCATTTAACTCTTTTTAATTTCCTTCCATTTGATTTTATAGTTGTTATCAAAGAGACATTCTAATGTTTTATATCTATCAGTTGACCAGAAAGTTATGGTCCCAAATTTGTTAATCTGTATGAAAAATGAGATTGAGAAAGTGCCTTAAGGGGTAGGGAAATTTTTCTAATGATTCTTGCTAGTAATCACAGCATCACCATAAGGCAGTATTTATATTGATTTTACTTCAAATAGAACTGGGAGAACCCCGCAAAATAGAATGACCCAAAGATTTCTACTACCCAAATGACTCACTTTCTGTTGCTTATTTTCTTCCATTTCTTAGACAGTAGTCCTGAGACCAGAGCTAATGTGAAGTTTGTCCAAGATACTTCCAAATATTGGTACAAGCCAGAGATTTCCAGGGAACAAGGTGAGTTTGTTTCTTAAGAGAAAATGGTGGCTACACAAAACTCCTAGGAATCAGATTTCAAGCATGTGACTGCCAAAGACAAATCAATCAGTGTCAGCAAGAAAACACCACATTCTGCCTCTCTAGGACCCTCCTTATGAGAGAAGATGGTTTTTACCTTCCTGGTGCTCTATTGCTTGCCATGGTTCTTTTGGGGCACAGTGACACATCTAAATGCTACATAACAATGTTCTCATTGTTCTTGTGTGCCTTCAAGTCATTTCCTTTTCTGACTTATTGTGACCCTAAGGCAAACCTGTCAGGGGAGTTTCTGGGCCTGATAGTGTGTGACTCTCAAGTTCACCCAATGAGTTTTGATGGCTGAGCAGGGACTTGAACCCTGCTCTCCAGAGTCGTAGTCTGACTCTGAAAGCACTATACCATGATGATTCTCATTACCATTTGACAAAATGGTACAGATCCAAAACCCAGGGAGAAAAATACTTTTTTGGACTGCAGCTCCCAGGAACACTGCCACCTCAATCACCATGTCTATAGTGACAAAACTGGCGGGAAAACTCTGGGAGTTGTAGTCTAAAAAAGTAGCACTGCACACAGCCAGCCCACTTCAGGATGAGGAAGCATGCCCACAGGTTAGTTTTGCTGTATCTATGTAATCATTGGCCTTAGTGGTAGATGGAATCTCTGTCCCCATTTCCATTTAAAATGTTCTAGAATTTAACCACTGTATTATATCAGGAAACATAATGCAGATTATATATTTGGTCTAAATCAAACTCCCTAGACCAGGTTTTCATGAACTTAGCATCCCAGAATTCATTGGTGTTTAACTTACACCATCCCTGGCAATTGAATATGTTGGATGGGACAACACATTCGTGGTTGGGGAAAGGCTGCGCTAGGCTACATAGACACCTTTTCCTCTTCTCTCTCCCTTTCTATAAAATGGTTAATTTGCTCTATCTTTACAGGCATTTCCCCTACATTTGAAACAGCTCTCTTGTCCTTACCTCATGAACCCTTCAGTCTTTAGACTAAACAAACCAGGTTCTTTCAACCATTTCCTCATAGAACTGGTATTCTGAAAGCATAGCCTTCTTTGTTTCGTGCCTCTGAACCTTAGCCAGTTTGACAGTATTAAAAATAAAGTGCAATTAAGCAGCTTAATCCTTTGAAGACTATATCCTTTCATATGTACGTCACTGTGTGAAGTCTTTCATTGGCCAGTTGTTTCTGATGGCTATTTTAAGTTGTGATGAACATGTCCAAAGCTAGTGGCTATGACCCATCCCTGTACACAAGAATAGAAAGTTTTTGTACCCTTTACATTCCTCAAAGTAAGTTTCTCTAATTTCAAAGGCATCCAGATTTGATTCTGGGACTATGGTAAGACTCACAGAATGAACACACATTGAATCAGTCTATTGTAGAGGAACCCAGAATGTTCAGCATGTGTGTCTTCACCTCGTTGTTTAAACCATTGCTTCTCATTTGTGTGATGTGGAGGATCAGAAGCATTTTTTTCTCATCAAAATGTGCCAGAACCGGAACCATATTTGTGCCCATTGACTCAAGTGTTGCTTCCCCCCCCTCCCCGGAAATCTGGGGAATGGCAGCCAATAGCTCACACCAATCCATAAACCCACCTTTGAGTAGCACTGGTTTAAACCATTGTTTTAAAATATATTTGAGATATTTTTTTCCTTTCCCTGTTCAAGCCTCCTACACACACCTCATGCACATACAAACATAAACACTCTGTAGTATAAGATGATGCCATAGGTAACTGTTTTATACCCTCAAAGACTTCAATGGTAGCATGGGCTTAGAATGGGCATGGGGAAAGACTGGTGAGGAAGCTGCACTTCCATAACTGTGACATTGTAAGATGAGTTTTTAGAGAGTGAGCTTCTTCTCTCATGAGGTAACAAGTATGTTCCTCTTCCCAATTATTTCTTTATTTAGAATACTTCTGAATTGAACTTTGTCAACAAAGCCTCACCCAGGTAGTTCACAGAATTAAACTTTAAAATATTTGACATCATAAAACTTTTTAAAATGTACTATTACAGTTAATTAAAACAAACTTTAAAAGATATTACTTTACTTGAGAATTGCAAATGATACTGCCTCCTTTTCCCCACTTATCATACCTGGAGTTTAGGACAGATGTGCTCTTTAAACACTGCATCAGCTTTGTCCTGCGGTTTTACCCCGTGGTGTTTGTCACAAGGCCTTTCCCCATAGCATTGGCATTGCAGTAGAGATACTTGTGAAGTCACATTGCACATTTCTGCAACCTAACTGCATGCCAGGTCCCCCCTTTTTTTGGTAGCCATCATGCATTTGCCATTATGTCATTGTCACTTAAGTGGAGTTTAACCTTGGCCACTGGCAGTGAGGAGAGAAATTCAAAGTGAGCTACACAGAGAGGCCATCAGCAAGCAGTCCCATCTTCACCCTGAATGCTTTAGAATGTAGCATCTTCTGCACCATGATTGCTTCAGATCTGCAATTTCTTGGGCAGCACAGATTACCAGTTCATCCTCATCTTTGTGTGATTTCTCACCTCCCAAAAGATACATTTAGACTCACTGTTGACTTACAGTAATAGGGAAAGTGTAATGTAGACACAAGAGATGCACATGTTTCACATCCCTCTGTTGTCATGTGGCCGTGTGTGATGAGCTGAGATGCAAGCATTGAAAAAAGGGAGACACTCACTGACAAAATGTAAAATCACTTTTAACAGCATTATGCTACATGAAAGTTCAGCTCTGTTTTTAAACTTCACATTAGTCCTTGTTTTACATTCTAATGCACTTTAGGTTCCATATTGGGAGAAAGGTGGCATATAAATAAAATAAAATAAATAGAACTTTGGTAAAAAAAAATTCCCTCACAACTCCCTCATTTTCTCAGCCAGCATTCTCACTGGCAAGGAGATTCTGGACATTGTAGTCCAAAACGGTCATGCTCCGAAGTTCTTGACTTTGTCTCCCGCCCCTGATGGGAAACTGCATCACAGATAGTAACCTCCTTAAAAGACTTTGTTTATGACTCTGTCAACAGCAGCTCCCTCACCCATTCAACAGCTGAGGCACTTGGCAGCCCTGGACTGCAAATTCATCTTTAATCCAAGAACACATCCCCTCATTTCCTTGATATCTCCCTTGCAAGGGTAAAGTGACTTGTTACTGAATGACTGTTGGCCCTGCTTCAGACCCAGATTCTCAGGGAGAAGGACTTTCAAGCCGCTCATGCAGTTTGCCTCCATTGAGTCATCAAAATAATTTCACATTGAAAATGGATGAAGAAATATCCCTTAAAAGCAGGGTGGGGAGGAGGAGGGGCTGGTCTGGTGTAATTTTTTTTGTTTTGTTCCATGGTCATGTTGCTGTGAATGTGTTGAATTCCCTCACTCTCCACCCAGTGGATCCAGTTGCTGCTGCCTTTATGTCCCAAGATCCAGTTGTTGTTTTCTGGCTGACATTTTAACCCATAGCAGCTTGCAGTTTCCATATCAGTGGGGCTGTGAATATGCTCCAGGGTTTACCTGAATTTTAAAGGTACAATGTGCTGAATCTTAAAACAAAAAAACAAAAAACCTACACACATAAATCCAGTACCTTAGATAACTTTTTTACATTTGGGGCTAAAAGAGTGGATTCAGCACCCCACTGAAACAGGAGCCAGCAGCTGCCACTGAATCCAACTCTCTGAACTTAACTGCAAATGTATTATGAGGGAGGCTCAGAGACAAGAACTCATCATTGCTTTTGTGTTAGCTTGAAAAAGCCCTGAAACCAGTAGGACTTTAGGTGGTGAATGAACTGGTGTATTGCAAACCACTAAGTCTATAATCCTATGCACTGGGGATGTACTACCTTTTTGGCTGCTTGGAGCGCATCTGGAGGATCAGTTAAGAGACCAGGAGCTACACAGGCCCATACACACAAGCACAGGTGTATGCCAACACATATATACACAGAATACACAAGCATATGCATCCACTGGGTTGCCTCAGTGCAAGAAAGAAAACACAGATCTTTTTGGGGTTTTTTTAGTTGTGGAAAAGAAGGAATTTTAGTAGGTGAATCTTCATGACAAAATAATTGTGTCTTCCTTTTCATGTGGCCACCTAACATCTGAACACACATCTCCCACTCCACCTTTCTAGTCTTCTCCCATGCATGCTGCGTTGAGATTGCTGTTAACCTGGTGACAGCAATGACTAGAGAATGCAGTTTACCTGCAGCTACTTTCCATTGCCATTTACCTGCTGCTAACTACAAAAAGTGAATGGTGGTTACAGAAGCCAAGGCACAACATTCTTTCTCTTCCTCCACCATAACATTGAGAATGGTCCCATAAAAATATGAAAAATCTTTGGGCCCAGACATATTTCTGTTTGTGTAATTAAGAGCACAGTGGGATTTTCTTACCCTGTCCCTCCCGGCTCTCTTCTCTGCTACTGTTTCTAAGGTGCTTCAGAAGATTGGGAGGAGTGACAGTGCTCTTAATATGGGTGTAATGAGTTGATTCAAAGTTGGACACATAGGTTCATCAATAACTGCAGCCAAGAATGAAGTGAACTGTTGTTCGGTCACCGAGTGAAAGTTTTCCATTCCAACAGGTTTTTAGGAACTGACTGCAAGGACTTTTAATAATGTGCGGTATCTTTTATCATTGTAGTGGGTTTCTTTTAAATAGATTTAACTCTGTAGATAACTGAATTTTAAAAATAATTTTGGTGTGTTTTTCCTTATGTTGTTGCTTTTATCTTCTTCTTCTTTTACTGTAAGCTGTCTTGTGTCTCAACTTTGGGAGAAAGGCAGGTTTACTATCAATAGTAGTGGTGGTGGTGACAATGCTTTCTTTCTTTCCCCCAGCCATTGCATTGCTGAAAGACAAGGAACCTGGGGCCTTTATCATCCGAGACAGCCACTCTTTCAGAGGAGCCTATGGATTAGCCATGAAAGTGGCTTCTCCACCTCCTGGTGTTGTGCAGCAAAACAAAAAAGGTACACTATTTTTGCTTGTCTCAGAGCCCCCTTCCCACCCACTATCTCAACTAGCTCCATTAGCTCTCAGACAGTGATATCGGTCAGATAGTTTGCATTGTTTTGCTTTAACCAGTTGTTAAAATTGGTTGATTTTTCTGAATCACTTGTTGAGACAAAAAACAACAGCAACAAAAATTGCTGCACCCTTGCCCTGCAACCTGTGCATGCCTTGACTCATTCCCATCTGCTTAACTGTAGTCAAGGGACACAAATATGGTACCAGCCTCTGGCACATTGGTCATCTAGTCATCTAGAGTTTGGGATTTTTGGACACATTTCTGTGCCAGATATGATATTTCATAGTTACAAGAGGTCAGCAAGTGTGGTGTGTGCTAATAGCAACAAAACAAACAAACAAACAAAAAAAAAAGCAACCAAGCTATGGTAAGAAAAATTGAGGCCTGTGACTAGTTTACTGTAAAATACCTTTTAGACCTCGGTTGTTAAAAGCTGGGCTATCTAATGTGCTGACTTAGGAAACATGACTTTTTCATGTCATTAATAGCTGAGCTGAGCAGAGGTCTAGTGTGCATGCCCATTTGTAAGTACTAGCTATCAAATGTGTAAGTGCCAAAGGGGTCTTATTTCCATACAATGGTTGTTCAGCAAAAGAGATTGGCATGTACAGTAGCCCATGAGAATGTAGTACTGTGAGGAGAAACCTGCTTGCATAGATATATCTGTAAAGAATGAGATTGCATTGAGAAAATGCAAGACATCATTTTATAATTTTTTCTCTTGTATGATCCTTAAAAACCTTGCCTGATATAGAAGCCAGTGGAGCTTTGAAAACTTGTATCATGTATTTTGTCCATTTTGGTTGGTCGAAAAAAAGTATCACTGTTTGGTGGATTTTGGATGTTATAGTACATAAACTGAAGAGGAGACATTATAATACTATCCCTTTGTCTCACACTGGAGGACAACAGTGGATTGGAATTGATTTTTTGTGATCCATAGAACAGGTAGTCATAATCTGTATGGTTTATCCTCTATAGGAGATATCACTAATGAGCTGGTAAGGCACTTCCTGATAGAAACCAGCCCCAAAGGTGTGAAGCTAAAAGGATGCCCCAATGAGCCAAATTTTGGTAAGCACTGATGTTTTGTCCTTTCTGCTCTGTCCCATCCTGCCCTCTGGTGGAGATTGTAGTTAAAACAGCACTGAAGATATTCCTGTTATTTAAGACAGGATGCATCTATTAAAACTGAATTTCCAAAAGCATTGGTGCATTTGCTTTTACTATTGAAAGTTCATTACTTGGTGTTCATTTCTTTTAACGTATGCTGAAAAAACTACAACTATAATGTATTTAGAGCAGTAAAAATCAGTAATGTTTTTAGTGCTCTATTCTGCTGCATAATTTCAAATGGTTGGATTATTTATTGTATGTGTATATGAGAATTTGTCCCCAATGCCTTTTAATATTACCTTCTCACATGCATAAGTTACGTCTCTTCAGCATTCCTTCATCTTTCTACTCATTTTCATTCTTCTTGAGAATGCATGAAATTGAAATAGCTTTTATGAAAATCTTGCCTATAAAAAGGAAAAAGTGTTTAAGGTTTGACAGGTGACTTTGCCAATGTATTATTGATCTGAAGTACCATGAGCTCCAGCCATGGAGAAACATTGACTCTTTTGCTCTGGTATGAGACAGCCCTAAGTGGTTTTGAAATGACAGAATTCTCTTTGATTCCCAGTGAAGCAACTATTTTTATAAATCCTTCTGAGTTTAGAAGAGTAAAGGTGGAACACTCTTCCAACTAGATAAACCTAATGTCTGAGCCCTTTTAAAATATCAGGTGTCATGACCAACAGAACAGACAGTACTGAAATAAGACAAGCTCAGAACCAGATAATTTCTTAAGAAAATATACTCTGGAGAGTATAGTGCGGTACAGAGCACCAAAAAGAGGCGCCTAGGAGGCACCTCTCTTTGTTCCGCAGCAGCGCCGCAGTAAATAAATTGTGCAATGCTGCTGCGCAGCAAAAAAGGAGTGCCTGGAAGTGGCTTCATTTTGTGGTGCAGTTGTGCCACCACAAATCACCAGAGGCAGCATGATGATGTCACAGCTGCACAGCGCTGTTTGGACGCTGCGCTGCTACGACATCATAGCTGTACATGCCATGTAGATGGTGCTGCACAGCTGTGATGTCCTCATCACATGCTAGGATTGCAGGGTGTGTGCATGCACTGCCCCGAGGCAACCCTAGCACGTCGCCATGATGCCACAAAGGGCCCGTCTGTACCGGGCCATTATCTCCTAGATAAGGAGTAGTTTACGGGATGACTGGGTAATTAGACTTTGTGTTTATCCCATTTATGTTTTTGTATCCCCATTCATTTGGCTTATGCAAATGTCAGTAAGGAGTTTATAAGCATAAAATCATGACAGAGTTGAGCAGCAGAAAGTGAGTGATGCCAGCATCAAAACATCTATTGTCTTTTATCTTTGTCCTTATTCCCTATTTTTTACAGGTTGCCTGTCTGCTTTGGTGTACCAGCATTCCATCATGCCTCTGGCTTTGCCCTGCAAGCTTGTCATTCCCAACCGAGGTAAAGGTACTAGCATCAAGTCATGTGTGTAGAGTGAAAAGCAGGATACAGAGAATAACACCATAGCATATTCATCTGTAGGATGTGCAGGTGCACTTTAGTGAGTTCAAGCCTCTGAGAAAAGAAGTCACCCTCCAAATTCCTGCATTGGTTAACATGCTCCAACTAGAAGTTTTAGAACTGTCCTCTTGGACTCATTTCTTCAGTTTTAGAGCTTAATCAATACATGTGACATATAAGGAATATTGACAGGGCATTTTTTGTTCCTGGCTAAAAATAGTGTCCTGACATATTACAAGAGGTTTTATGCATTTTTGAAATGGTTTTTCCCATTTCAGGACTCTGTGGCAAAATTTTCATTTGCACAAACTACAAGATTTTTTACTCCCAAAATGCTACATATGCACAAAATACAGTGTTTTGTACAAAACCATATTTTGCACAAAAGTCAAGGGATTGGTTTTCCCCAAAGGCTCTTAATATAAGAGAAAAACACATTAAAAATGCAGAAAACCTCTCATAATCATGCCTAACAGGGAGTAAACTTTTTAAAATTTTTCATATTAATGTGTAAGAAAATAACAAAGGAATTACGTTTATATCTGTAGTGAACAAATCTTACCAAGAAAACCCCATGGTAGGGTCACCTTAACAATTTGAAGGCACACAACAACAGAGATTCAGATCTCATATCAGAAGATAGTAAGGAAGTACAAAATAACTTATGCATGGAAAAAGGCAACGGTATTCCTAAACATAACAGGGAGTTAGTTGTAGTGACACCCTTCTAGAAATGTAATCAATATTGCTGGGAATAGGTTTCCTTTAAAGCTGGATGCACAACAGCACATAATTTTAAAGCAAGCAACACCTGTCTCTCTGTATCTTTGCTTGTCTCTCTGTCTGTCCTTTGAGAGTCAAATAGAAAAAGAAAATTCTGTTCTTTTGTTCCTGCATTGTATAAGCAACAAGATTCTTTCTCTTCTCATGCAGCTAACCTGCAGTAGCTGCCACTTATTGGTGCTATTTGTAAAAATGCTAAAATAAGGGGAATTATTTCAGTACTGTCGGCCCTTGGTATATGCGGGGGATATGTTCCAGAAACCCTTGCGGATACCAAAATCTGCAGATGCTGAAGTTCCCTTGTCCCCAATGGTGGTGTGTTCATGAGGCCACACCACCATTAGGGACAAAGGGATGAGTAAGTGGGCTGTGTGGCGGGGAGGTCAATGTAGGACTCCCACTGGGCTGATGGGAGGAGGAGCTCTGACTTCTTTACTTCCCTTTGAGCGACAGTGCATCCTGGAAGCCACCTCCCTGCTCCTCCTCACTCTCCAGCAGGAGTGGCAGCAGCGACTGTGATCTCCTGGGTCCCCCTGTCAGCAGAGGGCTCCTCGGAAGGAAGGAAGGAAGGAAGGAAGGAAGGAAGGAAGGAAGGAAGGATGGCAGTCCTGCTTGCCACTGCCAGCGTCTCCCTTGGTGACACCCCTCCTTCTGCCAGACTCTTCAGTTGAGGCTGGCCTTGGTTTCCAGACAGAGTTGCCACCTCTTTCAGGAGACTAGCAGGAGGCGGAGGAGGGGGGTCACCAAGGGAGGTGGCAGTGGCAAGGGGAATGAGGGCAAGTCTGTGGATACTGAAGGCCAACCATATATGAAAATGTATTTGAAAGGCTTGGTAAATCTAAATAAACCTATACTCTGGTTAACCTGCTTTAACCACTTGGTTTGTGATACAGCAAGGTAACACAAATATGTGTTAATGAACCAGATCTGATCATCTTACCCCTCTTGTTTATATTTTTTTAAAAAGATCCCATGGATGAAACAAAAGAGACAACTTCATCAAGCAACACAGCGATTGACTTGCTCAAGCAGGGAGCAGGTGAGTGGTTTCAGCAGAAAGGAAATTTATTTTCTAACCAGTTTAGAAAATATCTAACAAAAATTAAGGGCACTGATTGGCTTATTTCTTTCTGTAGTCCAAACAGGGCAAGGAATTGGAATAAATATGGTAGGCCAGAGTGAACAAAGTACAGACTGTCCCCTAATTTATTGTATTTTATTATTTTATTTCTGAAAAATCCCCTTGCACCCTTCATGCAGGAGGCATGAGGATAATTTTGCTATGCTTTCTGGCTCCCACATCTGATATGCATAGGCTCAGGGGAACCTTTTTTTCCCCTAAATGAGAAGTGATGCCTGATCACTTCCTATTTTGGGAAAAAAAAAGTCCCCTCTAGGTCCTAAAATAGTTTTTTTTTGGAGGGGGGGGGACATAGTGAAATTGCCCCCACTACAAGGGCACAAGTTTCCTCTTTCAGGAAAAATAATTGGAAAAGCATAGCAGGGGCTGTGTCCTCCCAAGGTCTGGCAGGGAACATGTGTGCAGCCCTGAGGCCTCTGGGCAGTTGCAGGCAGTGGAGACACATGTCTGTGTGGTATTTAGGAATGCTCTATAGATAACAGACGGATGAATCTTAATTTAAATGCAGTCCTGCATTCAGGCTGCCTAAATCCCATTGTTCCAGTTTTAGCATTACAGATAAACAGTACATAGGGGATGCATAAACTGGAATAGCTATATTATATGTTGATTTAACTCACTCATTCCTCCTTGATGTTTGAGTAAAGTTTCTGTTTATTCAGACTCTACCATCTGGTTAGACATGGGAGTGACAGACACCAGGCCTCTTAACTGTTGAAATGATAACTTTGTAGTTTATTTGTTGTCATACAGAAATACAGTCAGATACTGATGCAAGCTTTTCCCCATAGTCTGCAGTTAGTATGATAAACTCATTAATAGGAAGCAAATACTACTACTACTACTACTACTACTAATAATAATAATAATAATTAATCACAGTAAGTAATAGTAATAGGAAGCAAGTAATTTAAATTACCTTTAAATTACACACATGTGCATTAACTTTCTGCCAAAGCTAGCAGCAGATTGGTATTAGCTTTTGTATTTTCCCTGCATCATGCCATCTGATTGATTTTTTCTGCCCCTTCTTTTCCAGCCTGCAATGTGCTCTTTATTAACTCAGTGGAGATGGAATCCTTAACAGGTCCACAGGCCATTGCCAAAGCTATCACCGAGACACTGGCTGCAGACACCCTGCCCTCTGCAACTATAGTTCACTTCAAAGTCTCAACACAAGGAATCACCTTAACAGACAACCAGAGGAAGTAAGAACTAGGGGATTTACTTTGTTAAATTGTTCATTACACCCAAAGGAGAACATTATTTTTCTTGAGTATTCTTTCTATTGCTGGTAAGAATGATCAGTGATTTAGGACTTAAGAAAATCTGTGAGCTTGGAAAAGTTTCATAATTATTCACCCACTGCTGATTTAGTTACTGAGAAGTTTGTTAAATTCTCAGCTGGGTGGTTTAATGGAGCCAGAGGTCACAGGGTCAGAGACCTGGAATTTTTTGTTTAGTAAGAACTATTACAGAATTTGCCATCTCACTAGGATTCTCCTGTTTCCTCTGTATTTAACTGCAAGTCCTACAGCCACTGGAGGGGAAATGGACTTTCCCATTAACTGGGTATTATTATAAGCTATTACTGTTGAAATCCAAAGTATTTGGGAGTGGATTTACAAACTGCATGAAACCGCTGGGAGAGGTCATCTGGAGTTTTGGGGTGAGGTGACACCAGTATGCAGATGACACCCAACTATATCTCTCCTTTCCATTGGATTCCAAGGAAGCTGTCTCTGTACTGAACCAGTGAAGTTTATCGCACAGGAGCTCAGGAAATGGTTGGAGAACAGAACGGAGGGGGCCAGGAACGAGTGGGGGATGCATTTTACTGCACACAAGGAAGTCCCTCACTCATTCTGTTCCATTCCCCATCATTCCCCATTTGTCCCAGAAGGGGCGATTTTTGAGAACTGTTCAAAACAGTTCTCAAAAATCTCCTCCTCTGGGATGGACTGGGAACGGAATGGCAGGGAACAGAATGAGTGAGGGACTTCCTTGTGTGCAGTAAAATGCATCCCCCACTCATTCTGTTCCGTTCCCAGGCCTTTTTGGACCATTCTCCAACTGTGCCAGGAGCCTGTGTGATAAACTTCAGTGTCTACAGCCAGTAATAGACCAGATGAGGACAAACAAATTGAAACTTAATCTAGAGAAGACAGAAGTGCTCCTGGTCCGTCATAAGGCAGATCATGGAATAGGGACATTGCCTGTGCTGGATGGTGTTACACTTACCCTGAAATCTTAGGCTCGCAGCTTGGGCATGCTCCTGGACTCAACTCTGAGCCTGGATGTCCAGGTTTCAGCAGTGGCCATGAGTGCATTTGCACAGTTAAAACTTGTGCATCAACTGCACCCGTTCCTTGAAATGTCAGATCTGGTTACAGTGACACATACCTTGATTACATCCTGTTTGAACTTACTGCAGTGCACTCTACGGGGGCTGCCTTTGAGAACTGTTTGGAAACTTCAGCAAGTTTGCCACTGACAGAATGCTGACTGGGGCCAGTTATAGGGACCACATAACTCCCTTGCTGAAACAGCTTCACTGGCTACCTGTTCGTTTCCGACCACAATTCAAAGTGCTTCTTATGATTTATAAAGCCCTACGCAGCTTAAATCCAGATTATTTGAGATACTGTATCTCCCCGTACAAGTCTGCTAAAGTTCTACGGTCTTCCACGGAAGGCTTTCTTTCAGTCCCCCCACCATCACAGGCTCACCTGGTGAGGACACAAGAGAGAGCCTTCTTGGTGGCTGCTTCTGCCCTCTGGAATGCCCTTCCACGAGAACCAAGGCAGGCCCCCTCCTTGCTGGCCTTTCGTTTGCAGGGGAAAATGGCTCTGTTCAGGCAGGGTTTTAATGTGTAGTTACGGGATGGGTTTTATATGGGATGAGTATTGTGATTTTATTGTGGCTTTGATATTTTTAATTTTATATTGTTTTTAGCTGATATTTAATTTTTTTGTTGCAATGTTTTTAAAATTGTTATTGTGAGCTGCTTTGGGTCCCTTTGGGGGGAAAGGCGGGATAGAAATTAAATAAATAAACAAATACTTCATGGTAGATAATAAAACTGCTTGAAATTGTTTCAAAATAGTACAGCCAGCCAAACTTTTGGATTCTGTGTGGGAGTGTTGCTCATCTTGGTGAGGGCCACATTTCAAAATTTATCGCTAAACTACTTATAAACACTGCTGGCTTGATAGCAACATCTCAGCCCATTTCAAAGTTTGCAGAATGACATCTTGCTACGCATCAAGAAAGCTCAGGATATTTTGCATTGAATAAATCTCACATCAGCCTTTCAATGTAGCTGGTGGAGAGCCCACACAGGTTATCATTTTATCATCACACGTGGACCGATGTAGTAAAAATTTAACATGTGTCAGGATGATACAAATGATTTACCCTTGGGGTTGGTGAGGTTGGTTATTTATATGGAAAGAGTCATTCTCATCCATCCACCATTGTTTACCATTTATCATACTGTTGTGTCATTGGCTTCTCTTCATGCTTCTATTTCAGGTTATTCTTCAGACGACATTACCCAATCGTCACTGTTACCTACTGTGATGTGGACCCACAGGAGAGAAAGTAAGTATGGTTGCTGTTTGTCTGTGTTTTCAGAAAACCAAACTGTGCACATACATGTGTATGTGAAAAACATGACTTTCTGTTTCATGTGTGTGTCAATAGAGAAAAAGAATGGCTAGAAAAGTGTTGTCTATTGCATAATTGCAGTATTATTTTATTTATTTGAAGCATTTTAATCCTGCTTTTCAGTGGAAGTTTCCAAAGCGGCTAACAGTTAAAAATCAACATTTGAGCAGTAAAATATGTTGTAGAACTGACTAAATAGTAAAGGCGGCAATAAAAACAATAAAGGCAAGAATAAGAAGTAAATTAGCAGTGACTCTTAGCTGGCTAGGCATCAACTAAGTGTATGTAGGGAGAGTACTGCACAACAATGATACAGTACTCCACTGTAGCAGGGTCATTAGTGCAGATCTCAAGGATCAAGATACTGTAGGTTCATATCAGTAATCCTAGTTCATACCAGTTCCTGAGACTAAAAATGGGTTTCCCTATTGATCAGATAAAACTTGTAGGTAGCAAGTTGATATATGGGAAGGATCAGATCGTACTTCATTATAAAAAGCATTGACTGGAATGGAGAGAATTAGAATGCATGGAGTGTTGAATAACAGGAAATTGTCTAGTGCCAAAACTCTTCATTCCTTTGCTGTGATTCTGAAAGAAGCTTTCTTGCAGATTCCAGCATCTTTGTGAGAACTGAAATTAAACTTATGTTCTCTTGTGATGCTAATGTTTGACTTCTTTCATTTTCAAAGTCCAAAACCAATTGCTTCAAGAAATATGCCTAAACCAGAGCACAGAACATGCCTAAATATGCCTAAACCAGAACACAAGAAATTGTCAAGAGTGGTTGAGGTTTGCAGGCTTCTCACACATTTGATCCTTCTTTCATAATTAACAACTTTTATCAACAGGGAACCAGATGACAATGTGAACTCTGTTAAATGTTTGCACTCCATTGCTTTGGAGAATACTGAAGGCTCATTTTCAAATAAAAACTCATCTGGGTTATTGGTATTTATTGGCATAAACCTTTGGGGCAAGCTTGTGACAGAGGAAGGTTGGAAACATGATACTGTTTTTCACTGTTCTTTATGAGCACCGTTTTGTGGTCAGCCAAGGCCCTATGGCAGCAACATACTCTTGTATTTCAGAGTAATTTTTCCAGCTCTTTCTCATCTCGCTGTTTCTGAGAGTCAGGCCTTAATATTTTCAAAGCAGGTGATAATTTCTCTGTAGAGGTAAGAAATATCAGGGAAATCTCAAAATAATAGGAAATAAAATAGCATACTGTAAATGGCTGTTTCCTAGTTTTCAGACAAAGAGGTCAAGCGTACAATCACTGATCCAAGGTATTACCTCCATCCTCTGCCAGCCCTCCAACTAATTATTCCTCAGGGGGTAAAAACTGATCTTACTCTTCTTGTGGTTTGCTTACTTGTTGCTGCTATCCCTGTGGAAAGTAACTAAAAGTTATTTCTTCTCTTCTTATAGATGGACTAAATCGGAGAGTGGTGGCTCTGCAAAGTAAGTCCTGTTTCTGAATCAGTGTTAGAATATCACAGTATCACACAATGGGACTCTTTCTCCTCACATCATCAGTTCTTCAGCACTGACAGACAGGCTTAGATATTTTCTTTTTGCCTAAGTGATTCCAGATCAAAGAGATTCACAGAAAGGGAGGAAGGATTAAAAACAGGAGTAATCAGATGGAGTCTGAACTGGGTTGATTGCAAACCATTTGTGTCAGGGTCCACAATCATTTCTCTACAAAGAGTCACATCTGGTGTCTTCTGAGGGTCCACAGGCACATGTATATGCACGTGCATACATATCACACCACACAGGGATCTTTGAGAGATAATATAGAGGAGAACATTTCTCCCATCCTCCAGGGTCCTGCATTGCACTATCTGTGTCCATAGGAGAAGAGCAGACTCAGAAGCCAGTAATCAGCTAGGCTGGAAGAAAAGAAGGCAGAGTCCCTTCAAGCTTCAGGTGCTGCACAGAGAGTAACAGCAGACAGGGATGTTTACCCTTCTCCTCCATGCCAGCTGTGATCAGACCAAAGAAGGGAGGTCTCTATTTTAGGATCACTGGCAAGCTAGAGAAGCTTTAGTTTAGGCTTTCCAAATTGGATCCAGAATGGGGCTCTATAACTTTCATCCTTATTAGATCTTCGAATAGGACAAGGTTATTTCACATCTGGACTATTATAATAGCCTACTGGCAGGTTTGCCTTTCTGCTCTCTTTCTCCTCTGGTTTTATTCCAGAACAATGCTGTCTGGGTTATCTTAAATATCCCCACAGTTACATGTCTCTTCCACTCGTAGATCCCTCCACTGGCTTCCAGTTCAGCCCAGGGCTCATTATAATAAGCTTTTAGTCCTTGTATTTAAGGCCTTGTGCTCTAACCTCCTCCAGTATATGGCAGCTCAGCTAGCATGGTATGTACCATCTAGAAATTTAAGATCTGCAGACAAAGGATCATTGGTGGTTTCACCAATGTGTATGGCTCTGTCAAGGCTGTGAACCTTTCAGGAACTGGCTCCACATTTCTTTCCACCTCCAGTTTGAGGAGGATCTGATCCACTTTTGTAAAGGGTTGAAGACCTTCTTCTTCAGTTCTTGGATTAAGTTGCTGAGCATGCTTAAGGTGGCTGAGATGGGTAGCAACTGAGGAGGATTCTGTCTGTTTTTATTTTTAGTATATTAATATACAGTGGTGTGGGCGGGGCTGGGGGTCCCATGGGTGTTAATACCCTTTGGGGCTCCATGGTAGCGGGGTTAAGTCCCTTTTCCAGTAAATCACCACTCAAGCCAGGAGAGCAGTCAACAACAGTCCAACTTTATTTCCAACAATTCCAGCGATTTCAGCCTCCTCAAGAGAACTCTTCTCCACTCCCTAGTTACTTCACTGGGCGTGGGGTGGCTGTTAACGGCACAGCCTTTGCTTCTCCACAGGGCTCCTCTGCCCACTCACTCGAGTGCAGGTCCTCCGGGGCGAGCCGGGCGGTAGGCTAGTCCGGATTGCGGCTGCTCTTCTGCCGGACCTAGTACGGGAGCAGTTACCCCTCCCGGGCTGCTCCGGTTCCTCCACTCCCACCAGGTGGGTTCTGGCCTCCCTCGCCGCGGCCGGCCGCCAGGTTAAAAGGCTCACCCTTTTCGGTCCCCTGGCGTCTTGGACTCACCGGCACGGACATGTGGCAAGGTCCGGCCCTTATCCTCCCAGCCTGTGTGGGGGAGTTAAAGTTGGTGCTTGGCATCGCCAGGAGTGGGCTCCAGGCTCCAGCCTCCTTTCCCGAATGCCTCCTCGAACTCCTCTTCCTCTCCTGGCCTTATATGGGCCTCCTCCTGAGAGCCCTCCCCCGGCCGCCTTCCTGGCGCCAGCTGCGACTCTTTCCCCCCTGGGCTCAGCTGGGAATCCTTCCATCCTGCTTCTGCCCCTGGGTCCTCCCTTCCCCCTCCTTCTTCTTCCTTCGCCCATCCAACCCTCTCCTGCTCTCCCTCTTTACAAGTGGGCCCTCTGTATCCACAGGGATCCGTTCTGCCCCCCCCCCCATACCAAAATCTGTGGATACTCAAGTTCCGTTGTCTCCAATGCCAGCACATGCATGTGGCATGCTGCCATTAGAGACAATGGAACTTCATTGGCAGCACATGCATGTGACTGTGCTGCCATTAGGGACAGCCCCCATTGTTCCCAGTGGCAGCACAGCCATGTTAGGGACAACGGGACTCAATGGCAGCATGGCTGTGTGCACATGGCGCCATTGGACACAATGTGGACTTGCTGTTCACAGATGCTTGACTCCTCGGACACCAAGGGCCGACTGTATTATTTTAGTATTTTAGCATTTTATAATGTATATGTTCTGATGTACCACCCTGTGGTGGAAAGGATGTTATAAATAATCTTGTTAAGGTACTGTAAAACTGTCTTAAGCAAAATTAAGGCCCCTGTTTTCCATCACCTGCCAAACCTAAGAGGTGGGGAAGGATGCATAAAGGAACACTGAGGAACAGAAAGAGAGCATGAGGGACAAAAACAGAACTGGAGACTCCTCCATGCCCCTCACTGAATTCTAGTGAGGCAATAGTCATTTTGGGAGGAACCGCTATGACTTAAAGTTGGGACTTGGAAAGTATGAGAGGACAGGTACCTTCATCTTGTTTGACAAAAATTTATGGTACTTCTTCTTGATCAATGATTTGTAAAGCATTAAAATTACAATAGACCCTAATTTAACCCCTCCAGCACACACCTACCAGTCATATGCAGATCTGTGTTTTCTTGCAGCTATTACCAGCAAGGAAACAGCCTGGGGTTCAGGTTGCCCATATGTGTACCATGAGCAAAACTGGCTCTATCAGTGTTTTGATTTTTTAAAAATAATTATTACCCATCTCTGTTACCTATCTTCATCTATCCCCATCACACTGGGTGTTCATTAGTTGAGGGGGAGGTCATGATTTACAAACTATAGCTCCCAGGCTACTTTTCTTCTATTGCAAAATTTCCATTAAAAAAAACAAAAACCCAAGTAGTTGAACCTAGATCATGCTTTGACTTTCTTCTCCTGATATTACTGCTAGCTTAGTATCACTAGAATAGACTCTAAGGATTTATGGGACCCACTAATTTTAGGCACCATGTATCACAAGGGGTGTTTTTATTAGAGTCCTCAGCTGTCAGGGTTTTCTGTCTCTAATTAGAAATGATGGGAGTAGGATCAGAGTCGATTCTCCTTCTAGCTAGCATTTATAACTTTTCTTAAAAGTGCTGTGTTTTTTTAAAGCCACATTTAGAGAATTTTTTTAACATAATGGTGACAGTGGTGATGATGATGATGACAGTGATGATGATGATGATGATGATGATGATGATGATGACAATGACAGAAGAAGAAGAAGAAGAAGAAGAAGAAGAAGAAATGTAGTGCCATTAGTATGTCTGGTACTGCACATAATAACACATACAAGAGACAGATAAAGTTGTACAATCCCATTTGAACAATGGGAATCTCAGACTATTCTCCCGGGGGCAGAGACCCAAATCCCTTCCATTTCCTTGTGAATCATCTATGTTTCTTTCCTGTGTGGACACTAAGTACAATGGGCCCTTGGTATCTGCTGGTGTATCCCCCATGGATACCAAGATCTGTGGATGTTCAAGTCCTCTTATATTCAATGGCATAGTGAAATGTTGTCCTTATACAAAATAGGAAAATCAGGCTTTCTGGAATTTATATGTTTTTTCTTTTTCTTTCTGGAAATATATATATATATATATATATATAGAGAGAGAGAATATTTTCAATCCATGGATGGGTCAATCCATGGATTAAGAGTCCATGGATATGAAGGGCTGACTGTATGTGGATAGCTTACCCATATGATACTAAGGGTGTTAGTTTTGGTAGCAACCATTGTTTTATTAATAGCTATGGATTTTGACAGAGTTTTGGGAAAGTTTCCTTTTGAACTGCAATATGTGGGAGATTTTATTTGGTAATTGTAGTCCAAAATGTAACTTCTCCAAAATGTAACTTCTCTGGCTTCTAATATGCTTTTCTCTGACTCCCCCAGCACTGCTGCCACTGCTTAATTTATTTTCTATTCCCACAGACTCTTTGGCTTTGTGGCCAGGAAGCAAGGCAGTACAACAGACAACATCTGCCACCTCTTCGCCGAGCTGGACCCTGATCAGCCAGCCGCTGCCATCGTTAATTTTGTTTCCAGGGTCATGCTTGGCTCCTCTCAAAAGAGATGAGCCAATGCCTTCCCCCAGCCAGGGGGCTTCTTGCCCTTGAATTTTGAAGAAGGACTTGGAGTTGTTCCGAGAAGGAGTGCAAGGAAGTGCATGGTGAAAGAAGGAAGTGAACCAATGGGGGGAAAGAGAAGGGAAAAAATATGTCTGGATTGTTGGAAGGCCCAAACCAACCAAATGTACGTACAAAGCAGAAACCAAGGAACTGACACTGTCACCTTTCCCTGCCAAGCTCAAGAGGTGGAGACAATTTTGGCTTTTGGATCAGCATGAAATCAGAGAATTCAGCCCCACAGGCCAAAGCACGGATTTTATTAACCTTTGTGGGGGTAGGACTATATAGTAGTTGCTTGTTTAGAAAATAAGGCAAACAAACAAAAATAATCATGTATATGTGAGCTGCAGGAATCACATTGAGAGACATGCCAAACAAGCAATCATTTCTGAAAGTTATTGCTCCCAACTCTTCAACTGCTGAATGTATGAAATGTGTCTGTATGGGTGTGCACAAATATGTGCCTCTAAGGGTGTGTGTGTGTGTGTGTGTGTGTGTAGTGTTCACATGTTTTAATGTGTAGCTGTGGAAATCTGCAGCATTAGGGATCTGTCTTTGCTCAATGTCGAATGATGGTTATTCAGAATTTTTACTTGTTGATGCCCTCTTTCTCCGCTTTCACCAAGGACATGGGTTTCCATCAATCCATCTTGGAGGAATGCCTCCTAAGCATCTACTAATATGGTGAGATCTACTAGGGGGGTAAAAAGTTCTGATTTTAATCAGCTGTGGCATATAGCCAGACCCAGGGTCTCACACACACAGAGGTACACCTCATATGTATGTGTGCGCGTGCGCGCGCACGCACACACACACACACACACACACACACGATTGTATAGAAGAGTTGTTGAGTGGGGAGTCTCTCCCTAGCTAATTTTAGGAGCATGCTAGCCAAAGTAAAAGAGTTATCTTCTAATCTCTATGCAGGGAGGTCTGTGGCAGGCCCTTCAAACAGAAAAAAAGCTGTCCTTGCCTCTTAAACTTTAAAATACCAGCAGTTTGGGAATGCCATTCCTTTTATGTCTAAGGTAAAACTACCCTGCCCAGGTTTATCCTTTCTCCTTAGGGAGACATGCACGCTGTTTTGTATGTTGCATGGAAATTATTCAGTAGCGCAAAGACAAGATGAATGATCAGATAATGGGGAAGGGTGGGGGGATTTTGTAATATTAATCTTTTAAAAAAGATCCAGGTTGGTGTGAGCTCTGGCTTAAGCATGGCCATAGTTGATTCAGCAACCAGTGGCTATAGGTTATTACTCTCTCTGTTGGAAGTTCAGCATTTATTGTGTAGCAAAGTTTGTTCATTGATTTGCCACATTAAATTTTGCTTTTGCTACAGGACGCATCAAACATCAGATCTTGCTCTGAGCTGCTAGCCTAGCAGTGTGTTCTTCGATTGACATTTGTTGTGGGATGGGAAACAGTTCTGTTACCTTAACAATTTTTCATTAAGAGTAACTTCATACCCATCTCCACAGTGAATGCAGCTGCAGAGGAATAATTTCTTTTTCTGCTTGGCATTACCAATTAGCTATTCTATTAGCATAATTTCTGGCATTCCTTCTGGGAGCCATATGAGTCTAGTACATTGATTAATGGCTCTCAGCATCTTTGTCAAGGAGAGGTTGAATTGTCAGCAGGCTTTTGCTTGCCTGTGGAAGGATCTCTTGCATAGACCTCCTAGTGCATTGTGGGATTTTCTTGCCACCCTTTAAAGCACTTGCGCTTGGCAAATCCCAGATACAGACTCTTGTGCTGAATGGACAAAGAGCTGTTCCCATGTGTCAAATCCTATGGGTTTATTGTGGATTCTTGAATCTCTACTTAAACTAGAGTCAAGGCCCCACTGAAAGCAAGTTGCTATTGGCTTGCCATGTCATCTGGTCCAAAGGGGACCTACAGCCAGGGAAGGGGGTTGGGATCATGCCTTCTGGTAGGCTTTATTTCTTACCCATAGCCATTGGGATGAAAAGCCATTTCCCCCAAAGTGTTACCTGGCTTGCTAATATAACAACCTAAAAATACTGGGATAAGATCTTTAGGGGCAGAATGTCTGTCAATGAGACACTTCATTGCCAAGTGATGCAGCATTCTCTAAAAATCAAATATGAATTACAAGTTGTGCTGTCACCTAAATTCCCCTGGAGAGTATGGCTCTCTCATTGCCTTGATATAATATATATATGTATGTATGTATGTACGTATGAAATATACTGACAAAATAATGTAAGCTAGTCAAAAAATTTAAAAAGTGAAATTTACAAGAAAAGTATTTATTTATTTTTTTTGCCACATTGCTTCTATCTTTTATCTCCTCCAATATTTGCAATATCCTGCCATTCTTCCCCCGCCCCATGTTATAGTCTTTTGTGTGTATAACTTAGTGGAAAGTAATTAGTATTCTTGACATGGGCAAGGTTTAAAAGATGATGGCTATCCCTCTCCCAAGCTCCTTAATGTATTTTTTTTTTTTAATTTTGTACCACAATATGGCATTTCTCATTCCTGCCACCTCATTTTTAGTAATCCGCCTGAGCAGGTGAGCATGTATGAATTGGTACTCTGTTGCTGAGTGATATGAGGGTCAGTGGTGTGCGCATGTGTGAAAGCGTGTAGAGAAAGACTCATTTTTGGATACTGTACAAAGAGTGAGTTTGCATCTGAGAGCTGTTGCTGAGACAGGTACTTGGATGGAGTGGGAGCATCAGTTTTGATGTCATCGCCCAGGCTCTGCACCCTATCTCCACCCAGATGGGATGCTGGAGACTGTGACAGCTTATTTTTTTATGTTGGTTGCAAATATTTCCCTCCTTCTGCAAAATTCAAGCAAGATGATCCCCCTCCCTCGCCTGCAACTGTCTCACCCTGCCATTAACCAATTAGAGAAACACTGTGTCTATAGATATATAAATATTATAAATATATATATATATATATTTTTGAAAGTCTCTATTTTTCAGACTTCATTTTTTTCACTGCTTTCAAGCATTTGCAGTTTCCTCCCTTCTTCTTCAACGTTTGCTGCCCTGCCACAGAAAGTGGTATTGAAGATTAATGGTTTTGTTTCTGTTTTGCAATTCAAAAGAAATAAGCTTGATGTAAGGCATCTAATGGTCATATATAAATAAATATCATCATGGCAAGCACTTGCATGTCAGCAGAATACCTGCTTCTCGCCACAACCTGCTCACTACTAACTCACTCACTGAAGATGGGAAGTTTAAGATCTCTACTTCTTAAGCACTTTTGCTGATAATGGCTTTAAAAAAGAGAGAGGAGAGAAGCAAAGCTAATCACATTATGTAACATGTTGCTTTTCTTGTTTGCATCCAAGACAAAAGCTGCATTATAGGAGTAATGGTTGTGTTTTACATCTCAGTTTAACTGAGATCAAGTCCTTAGCTCCTCCAGGGTGGCTTTAAATCCAGGATTCACAAAATATATATGAGAGAAAGAGAATACCCACAGAGTCACAAGTGCATGTTAGAGGTCATGCAACCTCCTTATTCTAAATCAGACCATCTCTCTGTGTATCTTGATTAGGTTAAAGGAATTCTGAATTTGGTTCACCATTCCCTTACTCCCCTCTACTGACACTGTGCCTTTCCAGTTGTGTTTGGGGTAACAGAACAGGGACAAATAATAAAGAGGCTAGAATCTCAAAGCCAATCCATTCTTATGGATTGCCAACCCTGTAAATGGAAGGAAGTGCCTTCTGAGGTATATTTGAATTTTAAAAAGGTGTCACAAATTTGAGAATGAGAAACTGTTTTACCTTCCCCCTCGCCCGTAATCTCTACCGCACAGGATGATAAAGTAAGCCATGTTCCTTGTCCATTGTGATCTGTGTAGATATTTGCCCAGAATGTGAGCAAGTTATTGCTTCAGTCTTTGTTGAATCAACCACTCCCCTCTGTCATAGCCAAAAAGCCATGCTCACTCTTGTTTTATTGGATCAGAGAGGGGTTTTTTTGTGACACTGGTGAGAAAGGCTCCTTTTGTTTGCTCTCTGTTGAAACCCAGATGCTGGAAGAGGAGCTACAGTTTTCCCCAACAAAGACATACCTTTTGTTGATTCTTTTAAAGAGCATGAGAGGAGACAGTTCCATTTGAAACACATCTCCTCCTTCGAATGCCTGGGAATGCTGTTTAATGTAACTTTATCTCACATATACTATGTAATAATGGTTCTGTTAGTTCAATAGAAGGTGTTATATTTCATTCAACAGCACACAAACACCCTCCCCTGTGCACAGAGAACTACATAATATTGCCAAAGATACCTGTTTGACATGCACTATTCTCAACCTGTTGGTTGTAAATTTATTGTATGTGCCTCTTTCCTTTCCTTGTGTTGTGTTACATCCAGTTAGCAAGTGTCTTTTGGTTTGCTTTCTCAACAATTTGTGTAACTCTAACCACCCTTCAACAGGTTGGTGATGTTAACTGATTTTATGTGTAATTTGATATATGGGGAAATTTCCTGAGCAGTGAAACAGACAAAGTAACATGAGAGAGAACAGGAGCAAAGCCATTCAAATACCTTCATATGTTAGTCCCTGAGGTCTTAACCCTTATGAAAAGAAATGCAGCTCATTTGTCCAAATTGTCCCTAATGTGACTATTGTTACTTGTTTGAAATTCAAATAGTCAATCATTTTCTACTGCTTGCTCAAATCCCTTGCCAAAGACCTCTGAGATAAATTTAAAGTCAACAGCATTAAACACAGGAGTATGCTTTTTTGTTGTTGTGGTGTTGCTTCCAAAGCATTGGCAAAGATTTTTTAAATGTTCTACTGCTGCAAAGTTTGTTTGATATCGCACACAACAGAGATGTGAGGAATGATGACCTGATGAATTTCTCCACCATGGTGGCTGGCTGCACTGTTGTTCTATGTTGGACTATTAGCCAACATTGTAGTTAAGTAATCTTTCCTCTAACATAGACACATACAGGAACATTCACTGCCATACCTACAGTATACCACAACTAACTCACTGAATCATTGCAGTCTGCAGTCTGAGGTGGATGTACTGGGAATAAACATGAATGGAAACAGACCATATATAGGAAGAGGGTTGCTATCTCCTGTTAGCTAGTTATACAGTTGTTATTCAGGAATGACTCAAAAGAGCTTGGATTCAGGCTGAATTTGTGTGGTGTGTATTTGAGAAATATTTGGTAGAATGATTAGTTCTCTTCATTCTGCAGCATTTTGGGGGTAAGTGAGACACACAAAAAGTAGGGTGGAAATCTAACTTGGAGTTAATTGCCTTCCATCAGTTTCAGAATTTAAAAGTACCTTTGGCCATCAGGATAATAGCATTGCTGGGTCTTAACTTTATGCCATAGATGAAGATTTTAAAATTGTGTCATAATGGTAGCATCCATGCTGTTCCAAGGTACTGTGTCATCATTACCTAGAAGAGAGGTGGGCTGCTCCTCATTAGAAGTTTTCAAGTCGAGGCTGAACAGCCATCTGTTGGAGATGTTCCGGTGATAGGTCTCCTGCACTGACCAGGAGACCAGGGCATTGAACTAGATGGCCTGTAAGGTTGTTTTCCATGAATCTTTTGTCATTAAAGCAGGTATGAGGTGGGCCATTGCCCCTTATCTTGCATTATGGTGCCATTGATTTTTTTTTTTTTACATGAAAGTATAGCTGGCTAACAGAGTTTCAGAAACCAGCAAAGTAGCGTAGGATTGGATGATGTAGCCCACCCTATCAACAAACATTCCTAGTGTTTTTAGACTTATTATTACATCTGTCTGGCTTTAACAGATATTTAGAGAGGATGATAATGATATTTTCACTAGAGAATAATGCATAATCATTTTTTTTGTTTTTAAAAAGAAGCCATCATAAGTAAACAAATTGGTCAGTTTAGCTTTTTCCTACATTCATTTTTTTCTTGAGTTCTTTCTCTTAAATTTATGAAGAAATCTGTAATTTTTCCAAAGTTTCTTTCAAAAGGGAACTGGACAAAGTTTTTAGCCATCTGTGCTAGCCAAATTAAATGGGGATATCTATCCTAACATAGAGATCATGCTGTATTTACCTACTATGCAATTGTTTTAAAATGTAGAGTGAGTCCATCAGGAAAGAGAAAATATATATATGGTAATGCTTATCCAGGGGGTTAAAGATGGATACATGCAAAGAGATTGAAAACCAGTTTTCTAAGAATAGCATGGGAAAGTCTAACATCTGGGCCACATGTGGCCCTTTAATCCTTTTATGCAATTCTCCCAGGAACCTTCAGTCCCTAATTTTCTAAAACCTTTTTATGGGCAAATAATTGCTCCATACCATCCAGATCACTGCCAAAAGCCACCAGGATGCCGCCATCTAGATTAATCCCACCCAGCCAGCCTTCCCAGACAGAAATGCACAGCTCCTGGCAGCCAAAAAAAAAAAGGTAAATCAAAATCAGAAGTGTGAAAAAGAAAGGGTAATTACAACCTTTAATGCAACAATATAGCCTGACAGGGAGGCAGAGCAAAATCTGCAAACAGTGCAACCACCAACCCCTGTTCTAAGAGCAAAGAAGAATTCAAGTGTAGGTGGGTGAATCTGCCAGTTTCTCCTTTCCCACATCTTTTTTTTTTAAATCAAGTTCTTTCTTTTAATTTTCAAATGCAGTGGTTAATTCTTTGCCTTCAGCACTTTGATCTGCTCACCAACAGCCACATTCAGAGACTTTGTTGAAAGTGTCCTTGCACTTACTGGAGCCCACAAGCGGGCAACCTGGCAACACACCCAACAAAGCACCTGACTTTATCCAAAACTACCATTAGCCAATGCCTGAAACTACTTGGGCCGATCAACTGTGTTATAGTGTTATCCAGCAATGAAAGTATCTGATGTAACCTTCTGATCCCTGAAATGGCTCAGGAATCTCAAGTCCTACAGAAGAAAGACTCTTATTGAACCTGTTCCATGGAAGGAAGTCCCATGGAAACCATTTGGATCAAGTAATATGTTGAGAAATCATGCTCTTCTTTCTGCTTCAGCTAAGAGCAGTGTACCCTAAAATGGACCCCATTGAACTTCAGAGGCCCTACTGCATTTATGCTGAAGCAAACTGACTAGGTCTAATAGAATCGCTTTGAAGCAGGGCACTTTCCCAAATACTCAAGACTTTACAATGTTTATTAGGAAGTACAGCCTTCAAATTTTGGTGGGATTTACTCCCAAATAATTATAACTAGGATATCAACCAAACAATGCAGGTCCAGACTTTTTATTAATCCCATTTGCTGCCTTGTGGATGCTGCTATTGTCATTGTTGCTGTTGTTACAATAGATTTTTTTGTCAGTATTAATGACTCTTTGAGACAAACATTTGTTTCTCCTTCTTGCATCCTTGCAGTTTTTTAAAAAACAGACACACAAATGTGCAAATGTGCATTTTGCATACCCACAGAGGAATAAGAGGGGAGGAAAAACCCAGACTAACCCCCTTTCTATGTATTTATATAGAGAGAATTCTCCTTTATATTTTGTATCTTTGTGCCCATAATTTTCATCACTTATATATAAGAGACAACTCTGTGCCACTCATGGTTCATGTGTGAATGGACCATGCACATCCAAGCTTTCTTTTCCCTTTGTACAGCTATCTTAACTCATTGCAGTTCCTTGTATGGCTTTATAAATGATAAGATTTTAAACAAAATCAATTATACGAAATATACTGTTGCTTGAAATGCCCAGTTTGGTGTCTGGATTGCTGGAATTGTATCTCAAACTTTAAGGGACTGAAGGAATAAAGACTCTCTACTTTTTGCACAGGGAAGATCATTATGGTGGGTGTGTTTACTCCTACCCTTTGCACTCTCTCATGGAGGATTTTGCACACTGCAAACAGTAACTTAAGAGGCAACAGAATGGGTCTAGAATTTCATCCAAAGAGAAATTTCAAAGAAATGTAGTGGTTCCTGCTAAAAAAAGAAGTAGTCAGAGGAAAGGTAATGTCAATATGACCAAGAATAGTTTTCAAAGGATTTTTTTCATATCCCCAATTCATCACTGAAGTTTAACCTAAGATAACATTCCAACAAATCACTTTCTCCACTAGAGCCCATCTTCACAATTATTATTATTATTATTATTATTATTTATATCCCACCTTCCTCCCAAAGTGGGAACTCAAAGTGGCTTATAATTTAAAAGAATACAATTAAAAACATCCAAAAGTGAACTATGGCCTGTTACAGACTGCCAAGATAAAGCTGCTTCGAGTCTCTTTGGAGGTATGCTGTTTAAATGATGCATGCATCCTAAGAATCCGGAAGCTGCACCAAAGCTGCACTCCAGTGCTTAGGAATGGAGTGTGGCTTTGGCGCGACCTCCGGACTCTTAGGACCCATGCTTCATTTAAATAGCATACCTCCAAAGAGACTCGAAGCAGCTTTATTTTGGCAGTCTGTAACAGGCCTATATCTTCACCATTGTAGTGGCTTTGTTAGAGCACCCAGTGTGCACCCACACATCACCCCTCTGAAGGGCTGCACTGCATCAGAAGTTCATTATGATAAAATAGCAGAAGCCTGGGGCTGTAAGTTTTGAAATAGTTTGCAAACTGCCAGCCTATTACCTGTAAGCACCCTCCTGCTGCCGTTGGATGAATTGCTGTGGTATCATAGGACATTCACAGCTTTATAACCACAGAAGAATTGTTTCCAGAATGTTAGGAAAGAATATGCCTAACACAAAATGGTGGTTTTGTCATGCTAAGCCCCCACAGAGACCCTGTCAGTGGCAAAGGAGAGAGAACAAGAACTTTACAGGAGTCCCAGGAGGAAATCAGTTGAAGGAGCAGATCCACATAAGAAAGGAGGATGGGGTAGAGGGTAAGGAATAAGATGGAAGGAGGAAACAACGTTGCAGATCAGAATGACTAACTAATGAAACAAAGGTCCTTGGGAAATGAAAGGCAATTCCCCCCACTAAAGGAAAGCAGGTGATGGAGAAGTCAATAGATCTATAGAATGGTAAAGTGAAGAGAGTTCAAGGACTGAATTAAATATGTTGCTTCGAAATAGCTAGATTGTTGGCCACACATTGCTAGTGGTAAGTATATTTCCATATAAAACATTTCAAGAAATCTCAAAAGCAAGAACTGTGGAGTTTCCTAGAAGTAGGACTTTGAATTGCAATGCTAGTACAAGAAATTCCAGCATCAGTGCTGGACAAAGGTACTGTGTCATTCTGGGGTCCATTCTGAAAAGATGGCCAAGATGTTGTATCAACAGATGTAACTACAATAATGGAGCACAAACAGTGCAAAGCAGTATGAAGGCAGAATGAGAGAAAAGCAAGACAGAAATGGGCATCTTGAGATACTGCAGACAATCGCCATACCAAATTTCATCTTTTCTTTGTTGCAAAAAGATGCTAGAAAAGTAGTACAGCTTAATCCAGTGTACTCTATTTCAAAACTATATATGTAATAGCTTACAATCTAGGGTACATCTAATAAAGTGGAGCAAATGTGCTGGCATAGAATTGGATGGAACCATGGTTATATTGAAGGAAAATAATTTGGTCGGGGGTGTGTGTGTGTCATTTAGAGGCATTTATTCATTATATGGATTTCTACCCCTGCCTATATACTGGGGCAGCTCACAATACTTAGGTGACAACAGAACTCACAATAGAGATGACTGGTGAGGATCTTTCCCAACAAACAGAACATATTGGGGGCCTTTTAGTGCTTGTTGCTTAAAGAGACAAAATGCCTTGGAATTACAGTTTCAGTTTTTGCTGAATGCAGAAGACAATGGCTTTGTATACTAGATAATGGGATTTTATTTCAAAGTACCTGACCAGAGTTTGCTGATGAAAATGATATTAACAACAGAAGAAGAGACATGTTTAATCACACCAAAGGCCTATCTTAGTGGTGGGTATCAAGCAACCATCCAGGTTTTGTTGGACTGCAACTCCCAGCATTCTTCTACATTGGATTTTCTGCCTAGAGCTAATCACACCAAAGACCTATCCTAGTGGTGGGAATCAAGCAACCATCCAGATTTTGTTGAACTGCAATTCCCAGTATTCTTCTACATTGGGTTTTCTGCCTAGAGCTGCTGGGGTTTGCAGTTCAGAAGGGCCATGTAATTCCCACTTCTGCCCTATCTAGTCCAATATTCTGTTCACAGTGTGGCTCATGGGAAGTCTATGAGTTGCAGCAGTTGTGTAGTTCTAGTAATAAATGGTTTATTTATTTTATTTGTTTATGATCTCTGTCAAATGTAAGAGGTTATGCAGTCCCATATTGTCTTAAGTAATCTTTATTGCCATTGATAAGAGTCACTGTGATATAGAGGTGACAAGATTGCTTTTTAATGATGGCTGACATTCTGTCAGTGAGTCTAGACTCTCTTTGGTTCTTGTGAAAATTGCAACACAATGACCAAAATCTCTCCTACACCCTCCCTTTTCCCCGCTGCTGCAGCCACCCCCCCCCCCACACACACACACACAAACAACCATTTCTTGGCCAGTAGAGAGAGTTGGGGACATCAGAGATTCATTTGGCTATTGTCCTATAGTAAGATGCACAATGAGGACATCATCCTCTGGAAGTTCCTGGATGATGTCTGTTACTTTGTGTCCAGCCTTAGAAAAAGAGCTGGACACTTCTTTGCCACTTCTACCACTCTCCACCAGCCTGAAAATAGTGCAGGTTTTGGACAGGGAACTAGCATAGTCACAGATATATGATACTTCTCCTTACCCAGGATATCAGCCAATGTCTTCATAAGCCACATGGCTGTAGATGTCGCTCTGAGACACAACTGGCGCCTGTTCTTTTCAGCGTGACAGAGAGCAAAATTATAGGTCACAGGAAATTAGGGGTTGTGCCAACAATGACCACTTCCATGTTAACTTCTTCCCTTCATTTCACATAATCCATCTTACACTCTGTTGCGATACCATCCTTACTCTATGTCTGCCCCCTGCCCCATTGCCTTGACAAGCAGTGATGCAGAATGCTGACAATAGACAACATTGTTATACCCGGGTATGGAACAAGTTGATTGCAAGTTACAGAGGAACAGTGGGAAAAATAACAGAAGGATTCTGTTTTCAAGGACAGCCTCATGCTCTGTACTTTCAGCTTTCTTGTTTGTGTGGTATGACCAATATATTCTTTCATTTTCTGAGGCTGCTAAAATAAAAAGTATTTTGCTGTATTTTGTCCCTATACACCAGGGGTAGGCAACCTTTTTGAGGCGGGGGCCGGGTTGCTGTCCCTCAGACAACTGGGGGGCCGAAGCCGGGGGTGGAGCTTCCACCCTCTGGGGCGGAGCCGCATACCAGGGCGGAGCTTCCACTATCTGGGGGCGGAGCCACATGTCAGGGGCGGAGTTTCCACCCTCCAGGGGCGGAGCCGCATAATAATAAGAATATTTGCAAGAAGCTACAAGGCAATGCCATAACACAGGAAAAATGCATGCACACTGTCTCAACCCAGAAAAGAGCAAGCAAGTCCATGTGGGGAGGATTTTGCAAAGAGAATACCAAAGGATAACAACAATAATAATAGCAATATTTGCAAGCATGGAAACTACTAGGCAAGGTCACAAAACAGCAAAAAATGCATGCACACTGTCTCAAACCACAAAGGCACAGGTAGTATAACCCCCCTCCCCCAGTGAACAAACCTCTCACCTGGCTCAGTGGCTGTGGCTCTCTCTCTCTCTCTCTCCTCCCTCTCTTTCTCTCCCTTTCTCCCTCCCTCTCACTCCCACACTCCCACCCTCTCTCTGTTTCTCCTCCCCTCCCTCCCTCCCTCCCGCTCCTCCATTTATAGGAGGGAGGAGGGAGGGCGGAGCCAGGAGGGAGGAGGGAGGAACCAGGAGGGAGGTGGGCGGCACCCATTGGGAGGCCCGCTGCAGCCGCCAGAGCCCCGTTTCAGGGCTCTGGCTGCCGCAGCGGGCCTCCCAAAGGCCCGGTATGGCTCCTGGAGCCCCGTTTCAGGGCACCGGAGGCCTCAGTGGGCCTCCTAATGGGCGCCGCCATTTTGTCTTTCAAAATGGCGGTGAAGTCTTGCGCAACCAATCTGGGCACAGCAGACCAATTTTCCTCCGTCCGGCAACCTCTGGTGTGATGCAGGATCTCAATTCCTCCTCACACCAGAGATCACTAGAGGGTATGCATGTGCAAACATCAAACTTCTGCACTCTCATTAATAGAACAGACCTCCACAACTTGTGTGATTGTTGACCTGTAAAGCAGGAATGTGGAACTTTCATAACTGTGGCAACAGTACCATGGTTGTGAATATGTAGGGACTATGAGTACAAATAAGTTATGGATGTATTATTTTAGGTCAGGAGTAGCTAAAGTGTAGCCCATGGACCACATGTGGATTCCCTCACAATTTTATGGCCCTGGGGCCCCTAGGGGTTAATTTTATAGCAATAACAATAGCAAATACATTTCAATACTGGTTATCAGTGAACTAGCACACCCTAAGCAGTTTACAATATGTAAGTCAATTGCTCCCAACAAGCTGGGCACTCATTTTACTGACCTACAAAAGGATGGAAGGCTGAGTGGACCTTGGGACCCTCCTGTTGGACTGAACTTACAATGTTATGGCTGCAGCACCAGCAATTAACCACTGCAACACCAGGGCGAAGAATGCAGAATGCCCTGACATGCACTCTAGGGACGGCGACCAACATTTCTACCATGTTGGTTTAGCCCTCTGGCTCCAAACATTTTTTGCTTTGAATTGTTCCAGTTTTTTTTTTTAAAGCATCTGAACACTGCAAACCATTGACATGTGAGTACAAAACAGATCCCCCCATCCACCTCATTGTTGTCTTAACATACCCAGAGAGCACAAAGCAGCTTGAGCAAGAACCTCAGCTGTGGGATGTTCCTCCACCATCATTTAGAGAGACAACACCTCAGAGCTATAAACTAACTTTAAAGGTCAGCGAAACTACAAAAGTAGTGAAGTTATCCCTTGGTTAATTACAACTAAAATGTAGTGTACATAGTTATGCCTTTTTTATTGAAAAAAAAAAGATTTAATTATAAGTAATGAGTTGCTTTGATTTGCTGCTACCAAACTCTGCCCTGGATCATATTGGTGGTCCCAACTAGAGTAGACCCATTAAATCTATGGAATTTACATAAAAGCTAGCAAACATTTAATGGATCTACTCTAGCTGACACTCCCAAGAAATTTTAGGCCATGGTATACCAAATACATGAAATTATACAAATGTAACGAGTGGAAGGAAAAGCTTTAATCACAGGTCTGTCTCAAGGATTCAAATCACTTCACTGCCATGATCCTAGTAATCTTCAGAGAAGCTGTGTGGTATAGTCCTATATAGGGGAATGGTTTGCGTAGAACCACCAAATGAGTTCATAAATAAGATGAGAGTTGAACTAAGGACTTTCTGGCTCACTGCATGCAGCAACCACTCCATTTTCTCAGCTTGTCTGAGAATCAGCCAGTGGGTTACAGCAAGATAGAAAACCTAATATCTGTGAAAAATAAAATAAAATAATAATAAAACCCACATGTTCTCTCTGATATTAAGTCATATTGCAGCTGCTTAGCTATCTTCTCTGTTATACATCTTATCTCTTCAGAATGAGAGTGAAGGAAGAGTGAAATGACAAAACGAAGAAGGTATTCCATTGCCTAATCTATAAAACAGTGTAATATTTTTCTTAAGTAGCTGGTTCTCCATTTCCTTTCCAGCATCACCTACTGGTTCATATTATTTCTTATCAGGTGTATGTTTTGTATTGTCTGGGTACTAAAAATCCCAGAAGTGTCATATTTGCATTTTGAATTTGTTTTTGAATATGACTTCATATTCGTTATTGTTGTTGTTGTTATATTTATTTATATCCTGCATTTTCCCCAGTTTGGAACTCAAGGTGGCTTCCAATAGTTAAAACAAGCATAGCCTAAAATTCCCAGCATGCCATGTGAACACGCACGCACCAAAATGGTGCCTGGACAGTGCAGTAGGGCTCAGGAGTGTACAGATGCTCCACTCTCCCAAGCCCTAAAATTGGCCTTAGACCGGCATATAGCACCAGTCTGTATCGGGCCTAAGTAACTTCTTCTGGGCTAACACCACAAAACCCAATAGAAATAACATTCAACTGTGCTCTGATCATTAGTAGAATGGCTCTCCTTCCCTCCATTCAGCTCATGCCTGGTAAAGTAGGTTGCAAGAGGCGGGGGTGAATTACGATCATGACAGTAGTATCAAAATCGGGAATTAAGTAGTGATCATGAATACAAAACAGTTACTCATTCATAATTTTGACACTATTTCCATGACTGATAAGGAAAGGTGTCAGGGACAACTTCTGAGGAAAGAAAACTCTGTCATGAAGACACACAGTTGGCACTACCAGCCAGCAGGTTCCCAGTCTCAAGAAGCAAGAACTTGAGAATGTCACAACTCATTTGGTATGTAGGTTGACCTGACTGAGGACAAAAAACAAAGTGGCCTGAAGAAGAGGCACTCTAAAGCCTTTAGAGTCCCCATAAACAGGAAATATGTCCAACTGGTTTGGGGGTTCAGCTGGCCCAGTTAAATAACCAGAATCTTCAGTAATGGTGAAGAGGTGTAGAAGTGACTCTTCCTTTAGAAACAAGCAAATTTGCCAAAGATTAGAAGAAGGCACTAGAGATGGTTCAATCACTATTTCTCACTACTTCAGTTTCCCCCGTGTTCATTTAGTCTGCCCCATTACTGCATTTTTGTGATTGAGAAAAAGAACTACAGAATTGTTGTTGATTAAATCCATGTCTTTGAACATATTTACTTATGTGTCTTTCTAAACATACTTTACTCTAAACTGTGCATTTCAATACAAATGTTGGCTGACATCCAGTTTGTGAATTACAATGGTGTTCACAAACGAAATCCGCTTTGAAACAGCACAGCCTCTTCCACCCCACATTTAAATAAATAATAAAATATTTTTTTTATTTATATCCTGCTCCTTCCCAAGATCAGGGCAGCTCACAACATATATTAAAACAAAACAGATACAATACAATAAAACATCAAATAAGTACATACAATAAAATAACAAGCTAAAAGCCCCATTAGCCCAACCTCTTGGCCACGGAAGAGGAGGGAGGCCCACAGGATTTTATTCGGGGAATGCTTGTTGGAACAGAAAGGTTTTAAATTCTTTCTGAATTGGGCCAGGGAGGTTGATGAGCGGAGCTCAGTGGGCAGCGTGTTCCAAAGGGCCGGGGCGGCAATGGAGAATGTCCTCTTCATAGTGGAGGAAAGCCTGGCCCCGGCTCATTAGATCATTTCTATGTTGTCAGAGAGCAGGGGGGCAGCATAGGAAGATGTACCTACAAAGACATGGCTATGTGACAGAGATACATCTCCTGGTACAGAGTCTTGGCCATGGTCAGGTTTTGAGCCAGTACATAATAATATTCATAGAACTTCAAAGGTCCAGAGAACAACAATCTTCCCCTGTCCCATGTGATAGTCAATGATATGCAGATCAGGTAAGCTTATACCAGACCCTAACCCAGCTCTACCCCAGGAGAAGTTTTGTTGACCCAGAATTTCCAGCTAGATGCTGCCAAACACATATACCCCATTAAGCGGAGGAGGAGGAGGGTCTGTTACAAGCTCTGGAAGTTTCAGTTACAATAGAAAACATACTGGAGTCCATTGGATGTGTCATTGCTGTAAGCCTCCAAGTCTGAAAGCCAGCTGGGTCAGTGAGGTACAATGAGGTAATTATACGTCATCAGAATAAAAGACCTTTAGCATATACTCAGAGCTTATAAAAGAGGTGGTTTGGACTATAATTCCCACAAGTCCCCAGCTGTAGTCCAAAACAGTAGCTTATCCAAGCTTTTCAAGTACATGGTGAATGCATCAGCTGCCTCCTACATACCAGCTCTACTCATCCACAGACTCTTCTGGTTCGTGTTCATGTTTGTGTGTGTGTGTGTATGAGAGAGAAAGGGGGGGATGAGGGTGGAGTTGGAGTAGTTTTGCAACCACATTCTGCTTGAACTAGAATTATTTGGCATTTCTATTTGGCAGTTGAATGGTTCCCTCTAGGAATGGCCTTCACTTTTCAAGCATTGACCTCCCCAAACTGGAAAAGTCTGTGCTCACTCCACCAACTTTAACAGCCTCTGAAATAGCCAATTAATTGGCAATATGTCCTACATCCAACTACCTCAAATAAACTTTCTGATCCTGCTTCCATGAGCTCACATCTGCCTCCCTTAATTCCAATTAATGGTCATCATGGACTTTGCAACAGATACTTTTGGAAAAGGGGTTTCTCTTGTTACGCCTTTGGATTCTATTGAGGGAGAAACAATGTGGCTTCTTTCCAAAAACTGGAATTCAATCTCTTATTTGGAAAATGGCAGCCTTTCTGAGAGTATTCCTTTTCATAGTCTGGGCTAAAATATTGAAAATGAAAACCTAAAGTGCTTTTAAAGTTGGTTATGAATAGTTCCCCCAGCCTCTGTTTTATTATTCCATACATCTTACATATTCTAACATTCAAAGAATTTAGGCCACCAGTTGTAAAAGGTAATTTTGGACTGAATATCCCAGAATCCTGAAATTGGTATGGCCACATAGCCCACAGACACAAAAAACAGGGGATTCTAGACATTTTCAGACTGGTTGCACTCATTGTCATTATTTAAAATGTTTTGTAAGGAGGAATCCAATATGCTAGTAAATAATTTCCTCATTTGCCCACAGGTAGTGTTCTGGCACCAACACTGAGACTGGCATTACCACCAGAATGTCACTGTGATGAGTTCTATATGGGGCTGCTCTTGGAAAGTGTTCCAAAGATACAGCTCATGCAAAATATAGCACCCAGACTGTCAGCTATGCATTTTAGAGACCACATGAGAGTAAACTTAGAGGATCTGCCCTGGCTTCCAATTTGCTTAAGAACTCCACTCAAGGTGCTGGTCTTGATCTGTATATCCCTAAGCAATTTGGGGCCAGACTATCTGAAAGACTACATCCTCCTATATGAGTCTGATCCAGATCTAATATCATCACTGGAGTCCCTGTTATGTATGCCACCATCCATGAGGTTTAGCTGGTGGGTACAAGTGGCAGGGCTTTCTCAGAAGCCGCACCCCAGTTGTGCTCACTGGGTGACCTTGGACAGGTTGCACACTTTCAGACTCAGGGAAAGGCAATGGCAAACCTCTTCTGAACAAATTTTGCCAAGAAAACCCTATGATAGATTTGCCTTAGGGTCATCTTAAGTTGGAAAGGTCTTGAAGGCACAAAACATATGCAAACACCATGAGATGTACTGAGGAGTGACCCCCTCAGAATCCTGCCACAATTTCCTCTCCAGGCACCATACAACCTGGAAAATTCTGCCAATGTCATTTCCCAGAGCTCTGATCTGCAGTATCTTGGAAAGCCTTCACTCAAGGCACTGCCAGGCTGAAAATGTTGGTTCCTGATTTGAAAAGGTAGGTTCAGTCATTAATATGAGACCTGATGGGGCAGTGGTTACATGCCTGTACTGCAGCCACTCACTCACAAACCATAAGGTTGTGAGTTCAATACCCACCCAGGGGCTCAAGCTCAAGTCAGGCTTGCATCTTTCTGAGATCGCTAAAATGAATACCCAGATTGTTGGGGGCAATTAGCTTACACTTTGTAAACTGCTTAAGGAGTGCTTAAGTGCACTGATAAGCATTATAGAAATGTACTTGCTATTGCTAATATGAATTGCCATCGATTACAGGATCATAAGTCCAACTTACATGTCTTTTAAAGGTGAATAAAATGGATACCTTTGTGCAAAGCTGGGAACAGCTGATAAGATATATAAGCAATGAATATGGAGACATAATGAGTTGTGGTTTTAAAGAGTGAATGAATAGGCTCATATAAGAAGCATCAATATATGTTATAAGTAGTAGTATTCAGTATTTAAAGATAATCATCGTGATTTAAGTTAGGATCTTTGTTTTTGCTATTTTGTAATTAAATGTTAAGGTGACATTAGGTAAGAAGCATGAAGAGAATGCTGAAGGATTTTGTTGGATGAAGGAAGTCTCTTTCTCTAATTTTCAATTCTATAATTCCTATTTTCTTTCTTTTTTCTCTCTTTCTGTTCATCTTCCCTATTTAATCTTTTTTTGACTATCCTTTTTCTATCTCTTTTTTTACGTTTATTGCTTTTTTCTTTTTCTTTTTCTTGGTTATTTTTCTTTGTTCTTTTTTCATATTACTCGGGATACGAAATACCCAGGTTACGAAATTTTCGGGATACGAAAAAATCCCATAGGGAATTATTGTTTCGGGTTACGAATGTTTTTTCGGGTTACGAAAAAACTTTTGGTGCTTTTTTCGGCTTTTTCGCACGGAATCGCGGCTTTTCCCCATTAGCGCCTATGGCAATTCGGCTTACGAAGGCTTTTCGGGTTACGAAAGCGGCCGCGTTACGAATTAATTTCGTAACCCGAGGCACCACTGTATTTACTATACTAGATAAATAGGTAATAATTTTATGTTTATATTAGGTTTGTATAGTCAATCTTTGTCTCACTTGTATTTAATAATAATAAAAAATCTTGTAACTACTGAAGAAGCACCAGCCAGTGGTGCAACAAGGAGGATTCCAGAGCATGGCAGTACCAGACAGAAGTGGAAGATGGTACTGGGATGCTAGTTGTGTTTTAAACCTGTGCTGTGCTGTGTGCCTCCACATCAGTTCTGACTTACAGAGTAAGGTTAATCCTAAAGCAAAGCTAGCATGAGGTTTTCTTGGTAAGAGTTGTCCAGAGGAGGTTTGCCATTACTGCCCCCTAGGGCTGTGAGCATGTGACTTGCCCAAGGTCACCTAGTGGCTTTCATGGTTGAGTGGGAATTTATCTCCTATTTTTAGGCATATGGAAAATTGGGAGTCGAGGTCAAACCCAACTTTCTTCTGCAAGGTTCTAACCAGGTAGTGATACAGAAGGTTATCCTTTTTTACAGTTAACATGGTCAGTTTAAGGAAAGAAAAAAAAGTTTGATGAAAGAAGTTTTATAATAGGGCCTTGTCCTCCATGGCAGATGGCTGACCAGCTTTTACTTTAATTCCATCTCTAAAATCCCTTTTATTAAGGCAGGGCAGAGATGAGGAATAATTTTGCTGTGGAAGAGTGGATTTCCCTCTCTGCAACCTTTGGTGAGCTGGAGGTCATCAGGGCGAAGGGAATGTCCCTTCTAATAAAAATGCCCCTGGCCCTCTATTTTTCTTCAGTCCTCAGGTTTCTATCATTCCAAAGAAGGAGACATTAGAAATTGTCCACAGCTAGAATTTTTCTTGTGTTCTTAATCCCTTGGTGACTTTGCCCACCACTTTTCTCTAGATGCCGAAACTCTGTTTCTAAGTGCTCAACTGATACTTTAAGTTATTAAGAAATGTCCAGATTTCAAGAGAGAGATGACACATTATGATATATATTGGGCCCAGACTACTTCAGGTCTTAAAGAAGTGCACAGCCACAGGCCAAAGCAGGCCTAGAAATGGCCCATTTAAAAAAGTGAAAATAGTTGGACTTCCAATTCCTGCTTTGATTTTGTTGGCATACAGTGCTTTGGAACCCTGCAACCTTCTATGATAGGAAGACCCACATGAGCAGGGGGGGGGGGGTTTATGGGGGGGGGGGAACTGTTGGCATGAGGAGGGCACTGGGAGACCTCTGTGCAGTAATGAGGACTAGGACCTACAAAACTGGCCTTGGATTGCCACATAGCCCACATGGCATACTTTCTCTTTGTTGTTCTTGTTAGCCACCCTTGAGTCGATATCAACTCACGACGACTCTGTGGATGAGACATCTCCAAGAGCTCCTAAGAGTAGTTTCCACTACTCTTCTCAATTTCTGCAGATTTACACCTGTGACTTCCTTAATTGAGTCCTTCCATCCAAAATGTGGTCTTCCTCTCTTCCTAATTCCTTCCATTTTCCCCAACATTATTGTGTTTTCTAATGAGCTGTGTCTTCTCATGATGTGACCAGAGTACAACAGCCTCAGTTTAGACATCTTTGCCTCTAGAGAAATATTAGGCTTGATCTACTCTAGGACCCACCTATTTGTTCTTTTTCCTGTCCATGGTATCCTAAGCACTCTTCTCCAGCACCACATCCCAAATGAATTTATTTTCTTTTTGTCCATTTTCTTAATTGTCCAGCTCTCACATCCATACATGGTAATGTGGAATACAATTGCTTGTACTATTCTGACTTTCATGCTTAGTTGTATATCTTTGTTCTTTAGGACCTTTTCTACTTCTTTCATAGCTGCCCTCCCCATTCTTAGTGATCTTCTGATTTCTTGACTGCAGTCCCTGTTCTGATCTATGTTGGATCCCAGGTATAGGAACTCTTTTACTATTTCTATTTCATTGTCTAGGTTGAACTTGTGAAGATCTTCCGTCATTATTATTTTGGGTTTTTTTTATGTTCAACAGTAAGCCTACCTTTCCCCTTTTTCCCTTGACCTTTCTAAATAGTTGCTCTAGGTCTCCAATGTTTTCTGCTAATAGTATGGTGTCAACTGCATATCTTAGATTGTTGATGCTCCTTCTTCCTTCACTGATCCTTTTTCTGCGTCCAAGCCTGCTCGTCATGTAATATGTTCTGCATACAAGTTGAAAAGAAAGGGTGAAAAGATGCATCCTTGCCTGAGCCCTTTGCCAATTGGGAACCATTGTGTTTCTCTGTGTTCTGTTCACTTTCTTTACCCCTTGTCTAATATGAAATTAAGACAGCCCACTTAAATAGGAATAATATGTTCTTCCCATTTGGCTCCCAGCTAAGGTTGAAAAGTCAGGACTGTCTCCTGAAAACATAATTTCAACAAGGAAGTGGAGAGTGGAGGGGGCTGAATCTTGCCCTTGCCAAGAGGCTCAGGTAAAAGCAAAATATTTCCACATCTCTTAACTTGTGTGCTCTTCCTCATTAGTAACTTTTACCATCTTGTTCACATGCTGATATTGTTTGGCCACATGTGTCTCATTTTTCATCTATGAAATTGTGGAGGGTATGTATATTATTGCTAAAAATAAAGAGTCTCTCAGGAAAAACCAACCGGTAATTTTAATTTAGCAGTTGAATATTTGAATATGTTCCAGAAAAGGAAAACCATCAAGTTCTGCAAATGAACAGAATGAAATTCTCTCCCATCTCTATCCATGGGCATCCTCATCCTATTGGGTGAGGGCATACTCCTACAATACCCTGTTTATGGCATCTCTTGTTTCAGATTCAGAGGTCTTTGCTGTTAATTTTAAGGATTCACAGGTCAGTCTAGCACCAGTAGCAACATTTCCCATTTAAAACACCTAAAATTGAAAAGCATGATGATGCAAATAATAGCCTGTATTCCTACTTTTCTCCTATCTTCATTAGATGGCAGTATTGTACTTTGATATTTCTATTAGGAGAAAAGAAGTAAATATTGTTTTACATAGCAGGACAATATTTCTCCCTTCTTTCTTTTTTGGTTAATGAGAAAGACTAAAAGTCCAATTTCTGTTCTGAAAGAACAAAACTCTTGGTCTTTGGTTTAATACCTGAGGGGTTCATGTTCGTCTCTGTTCTGAGCAGTCCACAGCCTCTCATTTCATTGATATCTTAATAGAGTATAGCCAGCTGCACATACAGGAAAAACTGACCAGCCATTTTTGTATGATGTAAAGAGAAATAAAGGAGGACAACTTTGCAGCAATTTGGTCCTCATTTTTAATGTATTTTCAAAAACTGAATGGTGAGGTAGGGCCTCCAGCTAATCAACTGGATTTCTGAAACAGCAATTATTACTGTATTATAGAAAATGAATAACTCATAAAAAACACTGCATCTTCATGGATAGATATAAATAACATAGAAGGATATGCATTGCACTTTTCTGTAATCTAGAATTATAGATCTGTAACTGCTCCATATTCACTGATGCTACATAGTCATGATTGTGGCACTATTCCCCCTGGAACCCACCTTAAACACAATAGAGCTGCTCTGTGTAATGGAAGTCTGTAGGAACACAATAACCTCCAAATGGATCAAGAAAAGTACTATGTACCTACTGTCAGAGGGATTAGTGCTGGGGGTTCCTGCTGAGTGTTGATGGAGATCTGTGGCAAGGTCAAGCAGGATGTTTCAGAATGATGTGGCTACCTCATTTCTGGCCATGAGTTGCATTCTCCGCATTGCACTGAAATTTGGAACCTAAAGGAGGCTTGCTGCATCAGGCTGAAGTTCCCCACTAACCTATGTCACAGACTTCTGTAGTGTGGATTAGCCCCCTCAAGTTTAAGGTGGGTTCCTGTAATCAATTCCTTAAATAATTTGTAACTATGGCTGCATCCACACTGCAGAAATAATCTGGTTTGACACCACTTTAATTGCCATGGCTCCATGCTATAGAATTCTGGGAAGTGTAGCTTGTTGTGGCATCAGAGCACATGAAATGGGATGCTCTGCCCATGCTTCAGAGACACAGTTGCTATGGGTTGGAGGTGTTGTCATGCAATAAGTATTGACAGAGGCACTTTTTTTCTGGCTGTAATTGTGGCTTAAAAGCCCTGTGTAGCAATCTCCTATGAATCTATCTGACATTTTGTTATAATTATATTGTTAACTTTACTTATTTATTTATATTTTTAAAAAATTAAAAAGAAGACCTTTTTTTAATAGAAAAGAAACTTTTTAAAAAGTCCCAATTCTATTCTGAAAGAATAGCTTTCTTGTTCTTTGGCCTAATGCCTCAGTGGTTTGTGCTCATGCTGACCTGTGTCTGTTCTGTGCAGCCAGATTGGTTCCTTTTCCCGTTTCTTCTTACCTACTGTATATACTCATGTATAAAAATTTAGAAATTTTAAAAATAATTTTAAAAGAAATTTAGGTCAAAAATTTGACCCAAAAAACCTGTGTTGACTTATCCACAGGTCAATGTAAGTACTGTATCGTAACTCTTATTTTAAAAAAGGAACCATCCTCTGGTGAAAACCAAGAGTATAGGCCCTATACAGAATGGCACTTTGTGCTAGCCTGTGGGCAGGGTTAGCATGTTGGATGGCCTAACCCCACCCTCAGGGCACCATTTTGGTGCACGCCAGTCCATCATGACACCTCTTTGGTGCTGCATCCACAGCTGCTGTGGCTATGGAGAGTGCAAAAAAGAGCAGCTTTTTGTGGCTCCTTTTTGCACTCTCCAGAGGTCAGATCAGGGCTGTGAGGTGAAGTTGCTGCAGCCCTGATCTGGCCAGTAAAGGGGTGGCTGCATGCCACCCATCTGTACAGCCCCTATAATCTGTCCTGGAAGCACTGACCCCCTGTACTCTCTCATCCATCCAGCCTCAAGAGTAAGCACAAAGAGTTATGTCTGCTGGAAATTTGTAAGTTGACATTGTTTTGCTTTGCTTCATCCTTTAGATCATTTGCTATACGCCCCTAAATTTTACCCTTGACTTATCCACGAGTCATAGCAAAATCCATAATTTTGGCCTCAAAACTTGCCCTTGATTTATACATGAGGTGAAGTTATAGTTGAGTATATACAGTAGTTCTTCCTCTTCCTGTTGCTTTTGTATTATTATTGGCTGATATCCCATCCAGCAGTTTTGCTATCATAAGCTGGACTTCTGATATCCTAACTGCTAGGCATTCACATTTACATGACTGAATGACCCCAAAACCCTATCTTGGCAGACTGACAGTACCCTGCCTGAAATGTTGCTGAAGCTCTAAAGATTGGAGATCTGGGAAATGGTATCCAGAGTGCACTCTTGTTTGCTGTGTGCCTTGGGACAAGACATTGTGGCAGGACCCCGAGGGGATTTTGTTTGGGAATTCATGAGCATGACCATGAATCTCCAGCAGTTCAGATACTGTAAATCCAGTTTATGATATCACAAATGCTGGACAGGATGACAGCCATTATTTTTAACTTTATTTACATTCCATGTTTTCTTCCAAAACTAGTGCTCAAAGGGCATCTCTGGACAGGGGAAATGTGGCCCAATACAGAGTGGTGCTATGAGCTGGCCTGGGGCCAATTTAAGGGCTCGGGAGAGAGGAGTGCCCCAACTCTCCCAAGCCCTCACGCACTCTCCTGCTGCCATTTTGGCATGCATGCCTCCACATGGCATGCACGCCGATGACATCCATAGTGCGCTGCATCCAAACTGCATGGTGCACAACGGACATCACAGTGCTGCTGCAGGGCACTAATGGTGCCTCGGCAGTGGCCGAGAAAGGAGCCATATTTCGCAGCTCCTTTTTCCAGGCACATCAGTCGCTGCAGCAATGATGTGGGGGAGAAAGGAGAGGTGTCCTGCTGCTCCATTCTCCCCGTCTGTATCCCTCTGTGTTGCAGTATTTCTTGCCGTGGCTCTCAGCTTTTCAAAAAAAGATAATCCAAACAATGGATACAACTACACTGTAGAATTAATTGCCCCAATTCAATGGAATTCTGGGATCTGTAGTTTTGTGAACTGTTTAGCCTTATCTGTCAGAGAGTGCTGGTGCCACAACAAACTACAAAACCCAAAGTTCCATAGAATGGAGCCATGACAGTTAAAGTGGTGTCAAACTGGTATTAATTCTGCAATGTGGCAGCAGTCAGTGTTTCTGGTGGCCCACACTATCTCCTACTATAGATATATATGTGATAGCTAGATGATAGATAGATGATAGATAGATAGATAGATAGATATCATCTATCATCCTGGGAAAATGGAATAGGCCTTGGCTGGGACCTCTCCATCATGATAACATATTTCACCCAGAATCCTTGAATTTCCTCTTTTTCAGACCAGGCTTCCTAATGTCTCTCCTGCTGGGTTTGCCAGAGTGATACTTTTCTCTCTTGGAAGCATGCAAAAACCATGCAGACCATGTACAGGCTCACCCCACCCATCTACCCAGCAACAGCTAAATCCCTATGTCAGCTCTCTGCTCGATGCAGCAATTAGTTTTGCCTTTAGATATGCTTTCACTGGCATGTGAGCAGGCAAGAGGCTTCCTCACACAGAGAAGAAAGTCAGTTAACCCAGCCGATGGAATGATTTTCTTTGGCAATTACTGTTTGGGGGTAAGAGACAGAGTCCCAGTACTTGTATAGGTTAGCTTCCCATCAATCAGAATCTGTCTACTCAAGGAACATAGGCCAGAATCCTGTTCCTGCCCTATATTGGTATAACTGGCATATGGTGCAATGGAAGGGCGGGAAAAATATGAAAGTGAGGCATTGGACAGAGAGACTGCTCAGGGGTGGCAGATTTGGGCCAGACTGTTTTTGGTCTCCATGATGTGAAAATTTTGGCAAACCTGGTTACAGCCAACCAACCACACTTTATGGAGGGCTGTGGAGGAGATGATGCTGTGAGGAAAAGGATATAAACCTCAGGCTTGTCTGGTAAAAGTTGTGCCTGGAAATCTTCTAAGGCATGCAGATGCCCATTCTTTGCTAAGGCATATCTTCTTCCTCCTGTTGAAACTGGACTCTGCTTTCCATCAGCTGTAGATTCAGGTGCACATTCAATGGTTCAACATGGCCATTTTGTCACACAGCACAATCAGTTTGGAACAGTGGTTTGAGAGTTGGACTATGACTCTGGAGACTAGGGCTCAATTCCCTGTTTGGCCATGAAAACCACAGGGTGACCTTGGGTGAGTCACACACTTTCAGCCCCAGAGGACCCCATAATAGGGTCATCTTAGGGTAACCATAAATCATAAATGACTTGAAAGCACACAACAATAAGTACACTATGCAGTCCCAAGGTAGGATCTCTGCTTGAGTCTATTTTCTCTCACAGATGTGCATTCGTGAGGAAAGTGTATCCATTTTTGTAGTGTACTAACAAGATTCTAGCCTCATTTAAATCAGGGGTCCATTCACACTCCACAGTTTTAGCATTATCGTTCCACATCAACTGCCATGGCAATGTTCTATGGAATCCAGGGGCTGGTTTTGGATATGAATTGATCCTCCCATAACTGCCAAATCATCTATCTCACTCAATACTGTGACTGGGAGTGGATCTCTGGGGTATCAAAAAGATTTGGAACTTTTCTTATCAGCTTCTGCATAGTAGCCTTTTAATTAGAGATAACAGGGATTGAACCTGTGTCTTTCTATATGTAAAGTATGCATCTTGCTGCTGAATTACAACCCCTGTCTCTGTTTTGTTTTGTTTTTTGTTCTTGAATTTTGCCTGGATGAGGTGTCAAAAAGTGAGGAAAATTTCAGCAGTTTCAAGGGATGAGGAACACTGGAGCTGCCTACCCCTCTGCCTTTGTCATTGTCTCTGCCTGGCATCCACACAATCCCATTTCCTATGCCACTGAAGTGACCCTGTGCACTACAACTCCTACAACCCTGACATTTAGTTATATTGTGTGCTCCAACTGTCAAAATTTGGCAGGGGCAGCCCCAGTAAATCCTATGCTGTCTCTCTCCTGCTCCTACTTTCTTCCATTGTCCTCAGCTTATTCCACTGTGACAAACTAAGTTAAGAGTGCAAAATGTACTTTGCACTGAATTGAATCAGTAAGAGGGAGAAGAAAGGAAAGGAATCTTGTCCTTCCTAGAGTGTACTGCAAATCTTGTCCTTCCATAGAAGTGTACTGCAAAAATTGGTGCACATTTTTGCACCTTCACATTGACAGTTAATTACCTCCAGTTTCCTGCACAAATTTGCATCTATTTACATATATCCACCTTCCTTTTGCCAAAAATGTACAGCCATTCAAATAGGAAGCAGGCAGATAGCCAAACATGCGATAAAGCCCATTTCTGCATATTAAAGCAGATACTTCAGTATAAACTGTGAAGCCTTTTTCCTTGGTGGTTAAAGAGGGTTTTTTTTATTTTTGTTTTTTTTTGGGGGGGAGGGGGAGGCAGGATGTAAAAAACCTGAACTCCTGTGAATCAAATGTGGCTAGTTCACATACTATTTGACAGGAATGAGGAGTATTTTAAATGAGTAGACTAGTCCTAGCCTCAGTATATACATTCCCAGAGTTTTTCTGCTCAGAATAGTACCTTATTAATAACTTTTGCCCTCTTGCTACCTGGCCACATCCTTTTGACTGTGGCCTGGTTTTCATCTGTGGACTGTTAGAGGGTATGCTATATAGTCTGGGACTGATAGGAGTTTGAGTTCAACAACACTAAAAAGGGCAAAGGTCCCTGGTGTATAGCAAGACAATTTTCATTTGGTGGGTTGTTAGTCTCTACAAAACATATTTAACTGATGGAAAATTTCACCAGGGGGACAGAATTATCAATGGAGAGCACTGCTCTCATTTGCCTCATCACTACACCCCTGCAGGTCTCTTTCCTTTTTACTACCCAATTCTTGCTGAAATGTTGCACATCCCCTGAACTTGAGAATAATAATAATAATAAAATAATAAAATTTTATTTATATACCGCCCTTCTGAAAAATCAGGGCGGTGAACAACAAGAAATTACATACAATTACATTCTGAAAAGCAAAAAGGAACATATCCATTTTGTTCTTGTTACAGCACTCCCTAAACGGTTTACAAAGTGTAAGCTATGACATCTATGGCTGGTCTAAATACTCTAAAGGGACCAGATCCCATCTGATCTTGGAAGCTAAGCAGAGCCACCCCGATTAGAACTTGTATGGGAGATGGCCAATGAATATTAGGTTCTGTAGACTCTATTTCATAGGAATGAACTGGTAAAACCATCTCTGAGTAGTTCTTGCCTAACAAAACTCCCTGAAAACCATAGGGTTACCATAAGTCAATAGGTAAATTGAAAGTGCACGCACACACACACACACACACGGATTTTATACAGTTCTTTAACTGGTCAACTGCCTTGTAATTCCTTTCAAGCTTGCTTGTGGGGATTTTGCCACTAGGGGTTAGTGCTCCTCTATGAATGAGGCAACCTCATGGAGAGAACGGGCCAAATGGAAATAGTTTGGTCAGCAGATGAACTGAGCACTATGTGAGAGCGTGTGTGCATGGCAGTCGGTGACTTCCTTCCAAGCAGCTTTTTCTCCAGGCCCTGGGCCAGCTTTCCAGGCTTGGTGCTATTCCTGTCATAGTTCAGCCATAGAAAATAGAAGAGTGTGAGGTCTTTGAAGAGCAAAGGGGAAAGGGGCAGAAGAAAACACTGCCTTCGTCTGCTGTGGGCGGTATGAGACAGACACTAAAAAAGTTGGCAGTTGAAAAGCCTCCTCTTTCCCACAACATTCTGTAGCAGGCAATGGGTAAACTGTTAGCAGCTGCAATTTATCTGTTCATCACACTGGCAGCTGACTCTTCTGTTCGTTCTCTTTCAAATCTATGCTGCTAGGATTCCCAGCTGCCAGGGTTTGGATCAGAGTCATAAGCCCTTGCTTCTGGGCCTTGGGGCAAAAGGGAGGACCATAGGGGCACTGAGGTTTTTGTTTTGTTTGGTTTTTTATTGCATGGCTTTTAAATTTTTTGCTGCTGTAGGCAATGGCTACTGTTGATTTTCTAAGTCATCTGCCTGGTGACATCCTCCTATCCCTTTTTTCTTGGGTTGCCATTTGTCTTTGAAAACCTGGATTGAAGGGACTAAAATGTCCCAGATGGCTGGACCAGTTGAAGCAGTAAATCCTGGATTTCTCCTTCAGCACAGGCTGATGAACCATGATGAATCATAGAGTTGGAAGAGACCACAAGGGCCATCCAGTCCAACCCCCTGCCATGCAGGAACTCACAATCAAAGCACCCTTGACAGATGGTTATCCAATCTCTCTTTAAAAACCTCCAAAGAAGGAGACTCCAACACCTCTCTAAAGGGAGTGTGTTCCACTGTTGAACAGCTCTTACTGTCAAGAAGTTTCTCCTAATAATTTAATAATAATTTGTTTTATTTATATACCGCTATTCCAAAGATCATAGCGGTGAACAGCAAGTAAGCTAATTAGCAAGTAAGCTAATTTGCCCCCAACAGTCTGGGTACTCATTTTAGCGACCCCGGAAGGATGCAAGCCTGAGTCGAGCTTGGGCCCTTTTGCTGGTCTTGAACTCTCAACCTTGTGGTTTTGAGTGAATGGCTGCAGTACAGGCATTTAACCACTGCGCCACCAGGGCTCCATGTTGAGGTGGAATCTCTTTTCCTGTATCTAAGAGCAGTGGTTCCCAAACATTGGTTCTCCAGATGTTTTGGACTTCAGCTCCCAACATTCCACTGTTGGCCAAGCTTGCTGGAATATCTGGAAGTTGAAGTCCAAAACATCTGGAGGACCAAAATTTGGGAATCACTGCGTAAAAGGGAAGTTCACATTTGATGGCTATGAAGAGCCACTTCACTAGTCCACTATTTAGGGAGATGCTGTGACAAATAGTTATGGGGCCTCCCAACTTACCAGGCAGGCCGAGTTGCTGGGGTTTGGAGAGGCTGGGTGGACCGCGGAATGTTGGCGGGTCCACTGGCTGGCCCCATGCAGCGTTGGCGGCCTTCTCTGGCCGGCGTCATGGGGGTGGGTGCCCACGCAGCAGCGGACGCCAGTTCCCAGGGTCCCTGGGAGTGGAAGCGCTGAGGGCCGCTGCTTCAGACAACAACTCCCAGCACCACCTGGGAGCAGAAGTGGCCCTCATTGGCCAGTGCACGGGGGCGGCAAGACCGCTGATTGGCCGGGAGACCAAGGGGGCGGGCCATTTGTGGCTCCCGGCTGCTGATTGGCTGGCGGGCCTATTTAGGCCCAGGGATTGCTGGTGACCGGCACCATTTTGCCCTAACTGGCTCCCCACCCACCCTCCCATTGTGGACGGTTGGTGTTGTGCTGTCACAACTTTACAGTGGGCGGTAGCATAGGTCTCGGATCTGGTGGGCGTGGTTTTCTGTGCTGCAGAGCAGAGGATCGGGAGTCAACAGTGGACCCGGGGGTGCTGAGGGTGAGTGATGTCGCCAATGCAGGGGCGACATCGATTCAGCGTTCCCCGGTGACAAGGGTGGAAAATGCGCACATGCGCATAGCCAGATGGGTGCAATATCGCGCACCTGGTCTGTTACCCCTCTGTCATCCAATGCCTGGTCATGACCAAGCATATTCGGTTCATTGACCAACACGGGTTGGTGGATGACAGATCTGGACCTTATGCTTTTCGGGCCAACCCTCCTTTCAGTTATGTTATAGTTATGTTATAGTTAATAAAGTTGTGGCCATTTTCTACCAATTGGTTGTCTTTGTGGTTATTATTTCTTTCACCCCTGCCCAACTCCACAGCAAATGAAGATCACTGGAGTCTCAACTATCTCTCAAAACTGATTTGAAGACAGCTCAGTATCACTTGGTGGACTGTATGCTGAGCAAAAGGGATTACTACACCTGGCTTTTAAAGTATGATTACACCTGGAAAAAGTGGTTTTGGTGATACTTATCACACGATGTCACTTCTGACTCATAATTGCTGAGTCTTCCAATCATGATTTGGGCATCCCTTTTCACTGATAGGGGAAACCTGTCAATGATTTCTCTGTAGCACAAGTCCCCAGGTGCAACCTCCCCCCCCCCCCCCCCCCCCCCCCCCCCCCCCGGGGCAGTCACATTATCAGCAGTCATGTAGTGACAGTATCGCTTCCTTTCTCTTGTCCCCACTCTACCTCGATATTCCCAAGCAGCCCAATTGCCTTTATTTTCCCCATATTTCTTTTTCTTTCTTTCTTTTTTATTTACATCACTGTAGCAGAGCTCCAGAGTTGTGTGAGTTAAAAAAATAATACATTTAAAATGATGAAATAAAAATACTGAAAGGCATGCTGGTTAGGGCATAAGACAGGGAGGCAGGGTTAAAGGAGACTCAGGAAAAGAGTGCCATGGTTGCAGTAGCCCCAGTCATGCAATTCTGAAGACGTGATTATTGAGGCTCTGATCGTGGTATGTTCCAAAATATTTTTTTAATGATCTGATTACTACAAGCCCAAAGTGGGTGAGGACTGCAGTTTGAGGAGTCTCTCATTTTGATTATTTTTTTAATGTGAGTGGAGTTCCAGACCTTTCTCAACATATATGAGGCCCACCCTGGACCAGTGCAGTCTGTTTGTTACCCTGGGAACCATGGCTTCATTGATTAAACTACTATTGAATCTCATGGCTTACATGTCTAATAAATGTCTAGGCAGGATTTCAAACGAATGCTGTTTTGCTCTAATCTACCACAAGGTTGCCTGCTTGCTGCATAATGTTGCTTCGCAAATAACAATACAGTTAATACCCTTTTCTGAGGCAGTCATTGGGGCTCAGTGTCAGGCAGTTTCCCCAATGATACACAACTTGCAATATGTTTGTGCAGAGGACTGAAGATTGCTTCTCCTCTTCTTTCAGATACCTAAAGTCAGCATATAACTCCAGAGCCAATCTGTGTGGAGTTTTTTCTGGGAATTCCCTACTGCTTTTTGGCACCTGTCACTCCTTGAGAGTCACATTTTGCCAACAGTCTTATTGGATCCTAGCCAGGATCCTGCCCCTTGTAGCCACTCCCTTTAAAGCATCAATTGTTATTTCTTGCTTTGGCTACAGGATAGTTGGAGAGATTCAGCCATGGAGCAATGTACTGCAGAGATCTCTCTGCATATCACATGAGATAGCACAACTAGTTGATCTATGCTGGAAGACTAGAACAAGACAAGATTCTGGTACTATAGCTTGTAAATGGCTTATTTGAAATATAGTTGGCCCTCAACATTCACTGGGGTTAGGGGCACAGGGCCCCTGTGAAAGTGGGAAAACACAAATAAAAAACAATTTTACCTGAGGGAACACCTCTCTAGGAATTTTTATGCCCTCCAGAGCAACTGTATGGTCAACAACCAGCAGAAGTTGACCGTAGAATCATGCTGGAAGACCTACAAATGTCTACAGAAGTAACCCCCCCCCCCCCAGGAATCTCTAGGTTCTCCAGCATGACTCCATGATCAACTTCCTGCAGAGTCAAGCTGGAGGGCCTAGATATTCCTAGAGAGAACAGGTTAATAAAATCTTTGAATAATCAAATATGCAACAGTCAAAGCCACAAATGTGGAGGGCTGACTGTAAGGGCTGAATGTAAGCATCTGTAGGCACGAGTTTCCTAAAATTCAGCTTTGAGAGTTTTAGAGATGCAGTCAAGCTTTTTTTTTAAACTAGCACTGCTCCATAACATTTTCCACCAACTGTTGCCATGGTTTTACCCATCTCTGAATGTGATACACGTGTATTTCTGTGGAAGTTTAATTGGGACATATCAGCAAGAACATCATGTGATGATATGGAAGTGGGGGACAAAAATGCAGCCATCATGAGCAGAATTCAGAGAGTTTTCTGTAAATTTGCATCACTGGAGTGACTTCATACTATTGTCCATCCTATTTGTGGAGAGAAACAGAAGCAACAAATTCAAAAACTTCTCAGGAATGAAGAAACTACAAGCAGCTGGCCTCTTTTCAGCCCACAAATGGTTTAAGCTGGGATTCTTGGATTTTGAGCCACTTCATATCCATTTATTCCAGTAAGTCAAAATCAGCTCAGTCTAGCTACAAAGACTGAATTAATTTGTGGAGTAGTCTGGCTGGCTCATCAAACTTGTACCTTTATTTCAACTCTGGTCAATTTTGGACAGAGTTCTTTCTTTTGTAAATTCATCCATTTGTTTGCAATTTGGGCAAATTTCAAGTGACGGTTGTCCTACGGCATGGGCACAACCCCAAACTGCTTTAAGTATAGGTGCAACATGCAAAACGGCGTCTGGAAAATATATCCTTTCCCCTTCCATCTGGAAATGGCTAGGGTTGATTTGCTTGTTCTTCTAGCTCACACGCTGTATGACTATACTTCAAGGGTGATTTACCCTGAGGATCTGAAGTATTCTTCATTTGCATGGGTTCACTTTCTCCCTATTGATTCATCAGAGATGTTCTCACAGTGAAATCATTTTTTCCATGCACTGACTCAGATAGAAGATGAAGAGTATTATTATAACAGAAGAATAGCCAGGACAAAGAAAGGAAGAAAGAAGAAAAATGTGTATAATTTTGTAAACAAAGACTGGGAGGAGGCACTTTTTGTTGGATTTTTAGGCATCCAGTCTGGCCTTTCTGGAAAATTTTACTGGCAGTATTTAGAAAGCCAGAATAAATAAATAAATACAAACATTTCCATTGGATCCTCTTTGGATTTTTGGTCTGGGGAATGGAACATAGAGTTCAGCACAAAGTTCGCCTACACAGTGTTTAACTCTTAGTGGCTGCATGGCTGCTGTTAGAAATGGCAACAGCTTGCAGAAACAATGTTGGAAAGGGTTAAAGAATAACATGTGAATATCAGTGTGTACCCCATAAATTGAAGTTGACTTGATGACATTTAACAACAACCCAGTCTGTGTCAGTTTTGCATGCATTCTGTCTTAAGCCTGTTTTGGTTCAGTTTCTGATTTCTTTCTGTACAAAATGTGTCCTCACTTTATATGTTTGTATGCATCCTTCCTTAAATATACCTACTTTATATGCAACTGATGAACAAATGACAAAATTCAAAGAAGCATGTGCTCTGAAGAATATCCGTGTTCTGACTGACATACAGGTGAGTCTCAGATTATATCAGGGCTGTGTTCCTGGAGTTGTGGTGTAAACTGAGACTGATGTAAATTTCCATTAGATGAGAATTCCTCTTCAGAGGAGCATATAGAGTGTAATTGGTAAGAATTGTGTTCTTCTGCTGTGCCTCTCCAGCTTCCCAGGTGGAGGAAGCACATCAGGAAAGAGAGAGGCTGCACAACTCCTGCAGCAAATGCAATGGAACAACTGGAGGAGAGGTAGCACAACTCCTGTACAGTAACCAGCTGCACCAAAAAGGCAAAACAACACAAGCAAAGGTAAATGTCCACTTATTTCTTTTTTCTCTTTCGCTTAATTATCAAGGATAAGCAGGATTCAACATGCCTCCAGTCTCTCTCATTTTTTTCTGCAGCACATTTAACAGTATTACTCACTGGCTCTTTCCCTATCACAAAACCTTCACCTAAATAGTCAGAGAAAATCCTTTCCTCCAGGCACACCAAATTCCAGTTTTCAGTTTCTTCTTCCCCTTTGACCCCTTTTCTAAGCATGCAAAGCAAAGCCCTTCCTTCTGGCAATGCCAAGACTGCAATTTCTTTCTCATCTCCCCATTCACCCAACCTAGGAAAGCTAAAATAAACAATTAGTCAAACAAACAAATAAACATCAGTTTAGTCAACTTTTCTTTTGCCAGAACTCCGAGCCACCTCACTCTCACATCTCCTGCCTTGCTCAACTGCACAGACACATGGGGGGGGGGGGAGTATGCATTATGTATAAGACTTTATTTTATTTTGAAATGGTTGTAAATGGGGGTAATTTCAATTGACACCCACTTGTATTAATCTTGGAAATATGAATCAGGTCACTTTTCTTGGAAATGAGTACAAAACAATCTTATTCCCCATCACTACATGTATATGTGTTTGTATATCTGCTGACAGATCTCAAGAGATCCATGACAGAGCTCTAATCTGCACTACAGAAATAATGCAGTTTGATATAATGAACTTTAACTGCCATAGCACAATGCTATTGAATTCTAGAATTTAAAGTTTTGTGAGATATATAGCCTTCACTGTCAGAGAGTTCTGGTGCCACACAAACTATCCCAGGATTCCATAGCATTGAGCCATGGCAATTAAAGTGTCAAACTGCATTATTTCTTCAGTGCAGTTGCATCCAGAGTAATCTACTAACTGAAGAATCCAGAAGAGGAATGGACAAGAGGAGAGCCAAGGTATGCTAGATTCAAATCCCTTCGACATAGGGACACAACTACAACACTAACACAAAGTTAGACCTGGATGAATAATTTCCAATGTCTGTGGGCAGGGAGGAGTTTGAATTCAATGTTACTTCAACTAGCCTAGTTTTGGCTCAGCTGTTCATTGGGCAGCTGTAATGTAATCCATTTAGGATTATGTTCTAAATCTGACTCTAACTCAGCTTCTCCAATATTTCTCTTCAAATGTCCTGCTACTTCACCAGTGGGAGAAATAGATCAGATCCTTCAGTTTTAGGAGATGAAAATGACTGTATGAATTTGACTGTATGCCTGAGTTTTCAGCATAGTTTTTCCAGGTCAGATTTCAGTGCCCTGGAAAAAACAACAGCACTGAGAAAATCTCAACCTTGGCCCCATTCAGATTCACCTATTTGCATTGGATGGAACTGGGCAGAATCGGGTCCCCCCCAAATCTCTCCGGAAGCAAGTGCCCACTAAAAATGTACATCAATCAGGGTAATTAAACCCTGAATGCCCTTGCAGCTCTCCCTGAGAGTTCACATTTGCAGGTACTGGTTTAAAATGAAGTCACCTTTGCTGTCAGTCAAACAGTTCCGCTTTCATCCGGGTAACGTTTCCTGCAGCCATTGGGCAATTGGAAGTGTGCTTCCCCACCTCCTTTTTAAAAAAAAAACAAAGGTGGCAGTATGCACAGATGCTGTAAAATTTAAAAACCTCCAGGGGTGTGTGTGTGTGTTGTGTGTATTTGAGTCACTACAGATTATGGATCTTCCTCTGCCTCCGTTTTCGACCCCAAAATGCAACTAATGCAATCTCTGCATCCTCCCTCCTTGCCACCCCAGAATGCCTCATTCACATACAACAACAACAACAACAACAACAATAATAATAATTCCTCATCCCAAATGGCATCTCTGCATCCTGTTGCTTTCCCTCAGCCACCCCAGAATGCCTTACAGACACATACAGTAGCAAAGGCATTCTGCATCAATTTGCCAAATTGAAAGAGAAATATTTGTAACATTCACATTGTAGCATTTGCATATTAAAATAATTTAGAAAAAACAGGCTTTTGCAAAGTGCTATGCTGGGAGCAAGGAAATGAAAGGGAAAGTAGCACAAGCAGACACACATTCTATCTATATATGTATCTACCTGTAGCAAAAAGCATGTGCATAGCCTGTCAAAAATCATAAAAATAAATAAATAAAAAGAGAGAGAAAGCTGCCTGTGAGAGCGGAGCCTTGCTCCATTCCCTGCCCTCCCTCTGACCTGCCCTGAATTGATCCTTTCTCCGGCTGCATCCTCTTGCTCCGTTACCCCCGATCGCCCTTTGCATCCTTCCTCCGGCTCCTTCCTTTTCCTCCTCCTTCTCCAATGAAGGGGAGGAATGTTCTGCCCTCTGCCCTCCCTCTGACCTAAATCCCTCCCCTGAACTTGCCCTGATCATGATCAGGGACAAGTTCATATTCTCTAAACCCTTTTTCCCCCAAAAGATAAAGCTTTTACTTCGCTTTCAAAAGACCCGCGCTAAGGGGCATTTGCCCTGGAATGGGTGTGCAAGTGTCAAATTCGCTTGTGGGAGATTTGGGTTGAATATGAACTTCCCATGGTTAAAAAAATTGGGGTAAAAGATAATTTGAATGGCCCCTAAGTTAAACCTTTTGAAATGTAGCCAGTCATTTCACCTAGGCAATATTCCTTCTGCTTTTCTCCTGGATCCTTCAGTCTGCCCATCCACTCTACCCATTTCCACCAAATCACTGGTGTTAGTTTGGGCTGAGTTTTGCAGGCTGAGACAAAATGAAGTCTCATTGAAAATACATGGGACTGATTTCAGAATAATTTAAGATTAGGTTATAGGTGTCATGAGGTAAACATACTGTTGTTATTATATGCCTTCAAGTCATTCCCAGTTTATGGCAACCCTAAAGCAAAACTGTCATGGGTTTTCTTGGCAAATTTCTTTTTGGGGGGGAGGAGCTTGCCTTTGCCACCCTATGAGGCATAGAGTGTGTGACTTGACCAAAGTCACCCAGTGGATTTACATGGCTGAGTGGAGATTTTAACCCTGGTCTCCAGAATCATAGTCCAACACTTACAGCATGACACCAAGCTAGCTAGCACACATATAGGCTTCATCAAATACGAGCTTGATTATTTTCCCACTGCAATGGCCATTTTGAGTGTTCTAAAGTACAGTGGTTCTAACTGCTAGGCTACCTACTTCTAGCAAATTTCCTTTTTTGGCTGGTGACTCCCAGCATCACCATGCCAGCATTTTTGTGGCTTGGGTGGTAAGGCAGTTCTACAAAGGGTAGCTCAGAGGCTTTCCCAAGGCCTGTCTTTAAATAGTTATAACACCAAGAAAACACTAAGTGGGAGTGAATCCCCTCCTTTCCTAGATTTCGCATGTACTTATCACTAAACAGATTAAATGCAATATATAATAGAGGAAATATAGGTCTGGTACAGACGGGTGGCTTCATGCTGCCCTTCTTTCCCTCTCGTGCACTGTTCGGCACCAATGTGCTGCCAAAAAGAAGCCACTCTAAACGGCTTGTTTTTTGTGGCACTGTAAAGGGGAAAGGTGCGCCATGACGCCACTTCCTGGAAGTGATGTCCAGATGCTGTGCGGCGGTGATGTCATCATGGTGGCTGTTGTGTGGACAGGAGGCCACCATGATGACGGAGTCCATATGGACTAGGGTTCCAGAGCATGCGGTTGGTGCGCACTCTGGAATCCTAGATTTGGCATTTTTCCTGCCCCAAAAGAAGTAGCAAAACCTTTTGGAGCTGGAGAAAGGGTGCCTTTGCCACAGTGGCGGCACTTTCCAGCACTCCTTTTGGCATGCGTCATCTGAATGCTGTGCCAAATGAGCGCTGTAACACTACTAGCTGTGAGGTCTGCCGGGCAGCGTGAAGGCAGCTTGGGGGTGGAGTTGGGGCTTGCATCATGCGGTTGCCATGCCCCCACTTCACCCCTATGCCCACCTTTTTGGCTGGTCTGTTTAGCCCCTCAGTCAGAACACACACAGTAACAAGTATCAAGTATAAATCTTGTTATGTTACTCAGCAAAGTACTGAATTACAGCCCTGGTCATGATAATCCAAAAGGAAAAGGCAACTAGTTATTAAACTAATGTATTGCATGCAAAACATTACTTCTAACTCTGCAAAAACTGTTGCTTTTTTGGCTGGGTAACATTAGCCTTGTCTGCCAGGATACTCCAGGGGCAGCCCAGGCTATCTTGGTGCCACAGTTGCCCTAACCTGCTCCTGTTACCTTGGCCTCCAGTTCTGTGGCATGGTAACTGTCTTCATAGGCATCCTGCTGGGCTGCCTGGCATGTTCATTATTGCTGTGTGTTGTCTACTTGAGGTCAGAACAAAACACCTAGTGATGATCACATGCTGGGCACTTTGTTGTGACCTCAGAATGGCTGACCCTTGGTAGTAGTAGATGTGATGTGTTCAGCCATCAGGACACCTGTGCTGGCAGACAGCCATTGTGCCATGAAAATGGAGATCTTTGGATCTTCCTGACAGATCCAGAGGAACAAATAAGTTTTTAAAGTACTTTTAACCCCCCCCCCCATTCTGAAAAAAAGACTTTGTTTTTTAGTAAAAAAAGAAAAGAAAAAAAGTACAAAAATATCTAATTATTTCCCCCAAGTAGACTGGACTGATTGAATCAATGTGATTTACAAAGTGTTGACTCTGTCAGGACCATGGTAAACAGGTCTGATAAAATGACAATGATGTGGCCACTAGGTGGAGCTATGGCGAGACATAGTACAGTTCTAGTGGCAGATATATGTGTCAGCATTTAAACAGTGCATCATTGGAATGTTGATGCAACTGCCAACTGTCAATTCTCAACTGTCACTGAGTCAGAGTGAGACGGTTGGTGTTACTGTGAATTGCCTCAGAGCTGTTTGGTTATGGTTCATCGGTTGATGAGTATCTAAGACGGATGTCTTATACTCTCTGTAATCTTTGTAAATTGTTTTGTAACAAAGATTAAAGAGCCCTCATTTCAGAGAAACCTCGTACTGAGATTCATTCCTGTGTGAGAGGAAGTCTGCCACACAACTCAGATTCTCTTCACAGACCTTCTTCTAGGCATCTTGTCTACATATATAAACTCTGCGTGTGTGCAGTTTGACAAGGGTTGTGAACCCAGTATGCACCTCCTTCCTTGACAGACTCACCAACTAACATTTGGTTCAATAGATCTAGTTTAGTTGGGACTACTAATAGGTTTCAGGCTGGAAAGAAGGGCATTGTCATCAAATGTAAGTAGCTCACTGTGGAGAAAAGATGGATTAGCCTAGCAACAGCGGCAGCCAATCACAAGCCAGCTGCCCTCAGCCAATGAGATGCCGGCAGGGAGAGATTAAAAGTTCCGTTGTGGCAGTTAGGAACTTCAGGTAGGGTTTGGTTTTCAGAGCAAGAGGGTCTTGCTACATCCAGAGAGAAGTCTGGAATTGAGGACTCAGAGATAACCCAACTTTAGGAAGGGAGGTTTGGGGTTATTATAATCCTGAGGGATTTCATAGCTGGTGTGGCTGACTTTGGTTTATTACTGAGAGAGCAGGGAAATATCTGTGACTACGGCACACTACAGACTGTACTTAAAGGATATACCGTGCGGCTTGGCAGTGGCAAGAAAAAGAAGCCGCAAAAAGCGGCTTCTTTTTGCGGCGCGCCAGTGTCGCCACAGTGACATGGGTGCCGCGACGTGCGGATGTTAGGCGTCCGTTACGTCAAAATGGCGGCGCCTGTGTTTATTTTATTTTATTGTGTAGTGTATTATGTGACTGTAACCCGCCTTGATCTATGGAAAGGCGGGCTATAAATAAAGATTTTATTTATTATTATTATTATTAACAGGGCACCGCCATTTTGTACATACTCCGTATGCACTAGGGTTGCAGGTGTTTAAAAGAGATGCCCCCAGGCAACCCTAGTATGTACGGAGTACGTACTTGGGTGCCTGTCTGTAGCGCACCTACGTTGCCAAATAAAGATATAATAACATCTGTACATCAAAGATACTTAAAATACTTCTGTTGTTTCAAATAAACTTTTATTCTTGTTTTGAAATCATTTGACTTGTGTTGTGAGAACAAACCACACTACTCTTCTTTAAAAGCTGAAGGTGTGGGACATCATATTAAAGAACAGTGTGGGGGTCCTTCACACCAATAAATTGGTGGCAGGAGGTGTGTGTGTCATGAAAATTGGTGGCAAAGGGGTGGGATAATAAAACTCCAAGAGCTGCCACAATATTAAGGAATAGTTGAGTGACAGGGTGTCACTGTGACGTGCCACATAAATTGGTGGCAGCAGTAGGATAAAAAAAAACCCACGGGACTACCATCTTAAGGGTAAGAAATAAGGTGAAGGAGTGTTTCTGTCACACTCACCCTTTCATATTTTGTCTGACACCTGAATGTCCACTTCTTTCTGCATTTCTGCAATTTAGTAAGAAGTGAAAGTTTATATTACTAAGGCGCTTTACAGAGCGCCCAAAAAGGGCGCTCTGACAGTGCCCGTGTTTGCTATGCAAGGGAGCCACAGCAGACAAACCGCGTGGCTCCCCCAAGCAAAAAGCGGGTTCTTCTTGCGGCGCAGTTGTCACGCTGTAAGGCACCAATAGTGCACTTGCGGCATCACAACCGCACCGTGACGTGCGGACGCTAAGCGTCCATCATGTCAAAATGGCGGTACCCATGTGTATAGGGCGCCACCATTTTTACACCCCAGTACGTACTAGGGGTGAGGCCTGATTGGATGCTGCGTCCTCGGCTAACCCCTGTTACTTACTGGGGGTGGAGCCAAGGCCCGTCTGTAACAGGCCTTAGTTATATATATTTCCTAAGTTATACATAAAAGCCAGAAATAAAGGACATGATCTGCAAAATGGTAAATTCTTTTCAATCCTTGATTTGCAAAGATTTAGGCTACACTTTTGTATATATTTGTCTCAGAGCTAACCCCCAAATCTCAGTAGAAGTTACTTTGAAGTAGGCATACCAAGAATTATGTAGCTGCCTATCTGTTTAACCTTCATTTACAACATATATAGTGCTTGGCAAGTTTGTGTCCAAAATATTTTGCTTCCCTGAGGGGTGGCAGAAATTATGCTGAGTAAAATGAGTATTATTAAAGTGGCCTCATGTTACTGTTCTCATTCTTATTTCCTTAGCTCTGCATTTTCAGAAGGCATTGGGTCCTTCTCCACTACCTCTCCTCCACCACCACATCAGAAAAATCTCAAGTGGGGGAATTGTCTTCAGTTTGGTCCCCCTCTCTCACCTATCTCAGCCCCACCACTCAGCTGTAAAAATATCCCTGACTGTAACAGAAATGTGAAGCCCCAGTGGACACAAACAGATGTCTTGATGGGTGATGAAAGCTGGGTCGATGGTGCTGCCAATGGAAATTGGCTCAGGTGGTTAATGTCATCATCCATCAAGGCTCTGATAGCTGCTTGGCCATTGGCAAGAAGCCACAGGCTTCATGCAACCAGTGGTGAAATCTGAGGCTCCCTTGGGGATGGGGGTAGGTGAGCTTTGGCCTCTTTCATCACTTTGTGCAGCCATCCAACCTTCTGTTCCAGTCAGAGTAGGGCTTCTGCCAGCAAAGTCAGTCCCAGGCTACAGAAACATTTTCAGTTTGCATCATTTTGCTCATATACCATGGAGATGAAGTTTAGGGATTTTCAACTGCTCCCCTCAGAAGCTTTAACCAGCTCCATTTGCTTTTTTGGGTGCGGGGAGAACCTAATTCAAATATATCCTTGTTGAGGTGAACAGCTTAAACATTCCAGATCTAGGTATATTCAAATGCAGGAGTGGACAAATTTTGATTTAAAATATATATATATCTCACACTCATTCTTTCCTGTTTAGAAATGGTAATCTTTAGTAAATTCTAATTTTAAAAAGTTTCCTACTAACCTGCTCCAATCTAAACTGAACCAGATATAGATGTTGCTTGCTATCGCCACACTGTATTTACCTGCTGTGTGACTATCAAAGGTAAGGAGTAAAAAATAAAGGATGAATGCTCCAGTACACAGCGTGGCGGTGTGGATGTCGGTTGATGGCGGAGCATTATGCTGGTTTGTCTAAATCGGGTAGGCAACCTTTTTGAGCCGGGGGCTGGGTTGCTGTCCCTCACACAAGTGGGGGGCCGAAGCCAAAAAATAAATAATTAAATAATTTTTTAAAAAATTAAATATATAAATAAAGCAGGACAAATGTAGGACAAAATTTTCAAATGGAAGACACTTTTTTAAAAAAATGGAGGACACGCGAAAAAATTTGCTGATTTTTAAAAAAATGTTAATATAAATGCATGTTTTTGAGGCTTCTATAGACAATTGCCTCCCAAAGGTCCCAGTGGCAATCGGCGGCAGGTCCAGGCTGGGGCCGGTCCCAAGGCCTTGCCGGGCCGCATCCGGCCCGCGGGCCGCAGGTTGCCTACCCCTGGTCTAAATATTGCTGTATCATGATTGTAAATATTTGCAGCAACTAAGATTAAAAGCCTCTTTGGAAGAACCTTAGCAGTTGTGAACTACTTCCAGACTCGGCAATGGTATTTGTCTTTTTGGCTGGGAAATTCTGCAGGTGGGCACAGTTGTAACCCAGCGCTAAGAAGAAATGGCTGCATACTCAGACCTTAGAGAAACATTCAAGGTTCTCTGCATAAACAGACAAATCTATCAATTTCTCACCCATTCATTTTTAAAAAAATTCTCAAGTTCTTCCTCTTATCATAGAATCATAGAGTTGGAAGAGACCACAAGGGCCATCCAGTCCAACCCCCTGCCATGCAGGAAATCCAAATCAAAGCATCCCTGACAGATGGCCATCCAGCCTCTGTTTAAAGACTTCCAAGGAAGGAGACTCTATCACCCTCCGAGGGAGTGCATTCCATTGTCGAACAGCCCTTACTGTCAGGAAGTTCCTCCTAATGTTCAGGTGGAATCTCTTTTCCTGTAGCTTGCATCCATTGTTCCGGGTCCTGTTCTCTGGAGCAGCAGAAAACAAGCTTGCTCCCTCTTCAATATGACATCCTTTCAAATATTTAAACAGGGCTATCATATCACCTCTTAACCTTCTTTTCTCCAGGCTAAACATCCCCAGCTCCCTAAGTCGTTCCTCATAGGACATGGTTTCCAGACCCTTCACCATTTTTGTTGCCCTCCAGTTTCTCAATGTCCTTTCTGAATTGTGGCGCCCAGAACTGGACACAATATTCTAGGTGGGGCCTGACCAGAGCAGAATACAGTGGCACTATTACTTCTCTTGATCTAGACACTGTACTTCTATTGATGCAGCCTAAAATAGCATTGGCCTTTTTAGCTGCCGCATCACACTGTTGACTCATGTTCAACTTGTGGTCTACTTGGACTCCCAGATCCCTTTCACACGTAGTTTCATTCAGCCAGGTGTCCCCCATCCTATATTTGTGCATTTTATTTTTCCGCCCTAAGTGTAATACCTTACATTTCTCCGTGTTGAATTTCATTTTGTTAGCTGTGGCCCAGCTTTCTAGTCTATTCAGGTCATTTTGAATCTTGATCCTGTCCTCTGGGGTATTAGCTATTCCCCCTAATTTGGTGTCATCTGCAAATTTGATAAGTATGCTCCCAATTCTGTCCTCCAGGTCATTGATAAAGATGTTGAATAACACTGGGCCCAGGACAGAGCTCTTTTTAAAGTTTTGGTTGGGAATGATACCATTTGAGGCAGAAAAACATATTGGCCCAGGGTACTAAGAATATAATATTGTTTCCACAATATTGCATTTACTCTCTAATTCGAATATGGATCTCCCCTCACCTCAGGACTCATAATTTGTTTATCCATTTGCACTATGATAAGCACTGTAAAACTAAATTTTGGGGAGCCATGCATTCCTTCAAGGATTATTGAGTGTTCTCTAAAAGAAAAGAAAATAATCCATTCTGAATTCTTAATGTATGTGTTCCACATGAGATTCATGCCCTGATGAAGCACCTAAATATGGGAAGAAATTAAGAGGAGGGAACATTTCCAGTATGGGCCTGGCAAGTTAATTCAATGTTCCGCGGGTTATGGTGTCCATTTTAGCTAGCTATTTACAGAATATTCACAAATTTTATTGTTTGATTTTGTGAAAAATCGTGCCTTGACATACTGAGATTCCCATCAAGAAAACAGGCAAGTAGTACTATTTTTAAAATAATGTTTTTTTCTAGTTTGCACACTGTTTTCTGCACTTTTTGTGTCACCATTTTTTGTTTTTTTTTGGCAAAGTTGTTCCAAAGTGTCAAAAGTTGTTGAAAGATGTACAAAACCCAATGGGGAGAAAAAAATTGAAATTTGAAGAGCAGCAAAGATTTACATTGCTAATTTTTGGAGGTCCCTGATATATTTCTGTTTCTCTGTAACAAAAAGCCAAGATCCAGAACTTCTGTACTCATAATCTTTCAGTTCCATCCCTTTATATAGCCTGTCAAAGTGAACTTTGGTTCCCATCTTCACCACGTCTGACAGAGATATCCATATTTCTGTAGTAATAAATGCAAATACAGATTGCCTTGCTTATTGTCACTTTAAGAGAAATATGCTTACAATACTTTTGTTGTTGTTAACTGCTTTCAAGTTAATCTCAACTCATGGCGATTCTATGGATGAGACATCTCCAAGACCCTGTGTCCTCCACTGCTCTTCTTAATTCCTGGAACCCCATAAAAGCCATGACCACCTTCATAGAGTCCATCCATTGGACATGTGGCCTTCCTCTCTTCTTACTTCCCTCCACCTTTCCCAGCATTCTTGTCTTTTCCAATGAGTCCTTCCTTCTCGTGATGTGCCTGAAGTATGACAGCTTCAGTTTGTTCATCTTGGCTTCCAGGGAGGTTTCCAGCTTTATTTGCTCTAGGACCCATTTGTTTGTCCTTTTGGCTGTCCATGGGTTCCTTAGTATTCTTCTTCAGCACCACATCTCAAATGAATTAATTTTCTTTCTGTCATCTTTCAGCCATTCCATTTATTCTTGTCTTTTCATTCCCTGAGTAGAACACTGCGTGGTTGTTTGATTGAAAGTGGTCTATCCCTCTCCATTTTAACTTACTCACCTCCAGTACTGCTTTGTTCATGTGTTCCATTTCCATTTATACTATGTCCAGCTGCCCTTGGTTTATGCTTCACACATAATACTTTATAATACTTTGGCCTGTTACAGACAGGCCAAAATAAAGCTGCTTTGAGTCACTTTGGAGGTATGGTATTTCAATGATGCATGAGTCCTAAGAGTCCAAAAGCCACACCAAAGCTACACTCCAGTCCTTAGGACCGGAGCGTGGCTTTGGTGCGGCTTTTGGACTTTTAGGACACATGCATCATTGAAATACCATATTTCCAAAGTGACTCGAAGCAGCTTTATTTTGGCCTGTCTGTAACAGGCCTTTATATTACTTTAGGTATCCAGAATAAAGTCACAAAAACCCAGAAAGAATAAAGGAAAGCTTACATGGTCATACATAACCCCCACCCGCCAAAGTTCTGGGTAGACACACACACACACACACACACACCTCTCTTTTGGGATGTTGGAAAAGAAGAAATTTAAAACCTCCTTCTGCTATGTGTCTTCCACTAGGGGGCAGGGGCACCTTGCTGAGCTTCCAGCCACAAGTCCTGCTCTTCTGGTAATATCTTCTCTTTTCTCCTGGCAATGGAACTGAAGCCAGACACTACCGACCTCTTCCTTCCCACAACCATTAATTGGCTGTAAGGACACATTTCAGCACTGAGAAGAGAAAACTTATGGAAGAAAAAAACCCCATCCAGTTATGTTAATAAGATGTTATCCTCCACAAACACGAATTTGGTTCATGACTTATCGAAACTAATAATTTCTGAATTAATTGTAAATATATTTTGGGATAACTATCTCCATTTATTCTCACACAACACATCATTAGTCTTCCGATTTTATAGACAAGTGCCCAGAGTCAAAACAAGAAAAAGAAAAAGCCTGAATTAACAGGGCTCTGAACTGGTGCCTTTGGGTATGGCAACATCCTTCTTTTTGTTACAGAATATTTCTGGGTGGTGGTCCTTTGAAAAACATCCTTTCCACCCTGACTCTGCCTTTTCCTACATCACATGTATCCAGTAACCACTGCAGCTTGTACAAAATTATTCAAAAGCTCTTAAAACATTTTCTGATGCACAGAAGAAGCGTCTTCCATTCTAAGCTTTTGTTCTCTTCTCATAACCATAAGTTTACTCCTGGTGGCCACAATAAGAGAGTAGCCAGGCCTTTTCCAATTAGTGGTGAAGCATCTGGCATACCCCCAGTCACTCCATATGTTCATAACTATATGTATCTGCTCTCTCTCTGACACAGTACGTCAATTTTATTTGCGCCTCTACTTGGCACGACACATCACAGACAACTGCACTCTTGAACAAAATAAATAAATAAATCTTTGCCCTGGGTTGCTTCTTCCCATGCTGACTGCCACATGACTCCCATCAATTTCTGTTAGGGCAATCAGCCAAACCAACTTTTTGCTGGTTGTGGATGGCAAATTTAGCAGCTGAATAAGTGTCTCCCATTCTCTTCTTTTCTCTCTGTTTTTGTGTGTGTCCCTGTTAAACCAAGAAAATAATTAGGTCTTCTTGCCCCTAGAAGGAGGCAATTTTTCATAGCTTTCTTCTTGATGATGGAAGACTTCAACCATGTAATGTTAACACCCACTGTTCTCAGATCATGCTTATTTCTGCCTGGTGTTCTGCTGGCATCATCATGCTGGCAAATAAATGATGTCACTTTGCAAAGGATGTTTTCTCAGACACACATCTGCAAAGTGATATCCCAGAATGCATAATTTCATTTCTTTATGGAGCATAGGGTATTTATACAAATGGTCAGAGCTGGCAAATGGTTTGGTTATCTCTTAAGCAATGGAAGTAAGCTGAAAACCTTGGGCCTCAAAACCAGTGATTATTCTCAACTAGAGGAGATTGATTTACTGGGTCTACTCTAGATGGGATTACCAATAGAATTCAAGCTTTGAATTCCAAAATGAGAAACTATTGCTCTTGGAACCAAGAGTCTTCATCCAAGACGTTTCAAGGCTCAGACCCAACTTCCTGCAGTATGCAGTATATCTTTCTGGTTATATTTAGCAAAATATATACATGGTACAACACTATCTTGCTTATTATGTCTCTCCCCACCACCATTGATTTTTGAGTGTTTACAAGAGACAAGCTTCCCTATAACCATGTGTGGATGCAAGCACTGGATAATTAAGAAAAGAAATAGGAAGAAAATAAATTCATTTGCAATGTAGTGCAGAAGAAGAATGCTCAGGATACCATGGACAGCCAAAAAATTAAACAAATGGGTCCTTGAACAGATCAACCCTAAAATCTCCCTGGAAGCCAAGATGATCAAACTGAGGCTGTCATACTTTGGCACGTTGTTAGAATCATTAGAAAAAGCAATAATGCTAGGAAATGTGAAGGGAAGTAGAAAGAGAAGAAGGCCACATGCTAGATGGATGGTCTCTATTAAGCAGATTACAGGTATGAATCTGCAGAAACTAAGCAGAGTAGTGGAGGAAAGGGAGTCTTGGAGATGTCTCATCCACAGGTTCAGTACAAGTCAAGATTTAAGACAGTTAACAACAACAACAAACAAACAAACAAACAAATAAACAAGGGACAGATGAAAGCCTTACACAATTTACATAATGTCACACACTTTTTCAAATGATCTTACAAGAGAGAAATATGGGGACAAATGTGGGCTGGGACAGTCATCCATTTTTTTATTGTTTTCTTTCACTGTTGGCAAAATACCATCATGTTGTCTGGTTAGGCCTGATGGCTTCAATCACACTCTTTCCTCACTTCTTTATCTGGTATGGCAGGGCTGGAAAACATTTTGAGCTTATAGATGATCTCTTGCCAAGGGCCTTGCTGGGATTTATAGACCAAAGCATCTGGGGAACCATTGGTTCTCCACCTATTGTAGAGATTATGTTCCATCCACAGTGTGGAATCATTTCCCTCGTCATTCCTATATTCCAGAGTCATGATTCCCAAAATTCTCTTCAATAAGAAGACTTTGGGGAGGCCTACTGTAATAACTGATAATTAGATAGAGTTAGAGTTTTCTTTAACTTGGTCCATTAAGGTATATTATTAAGCCAGGAGAAGGAGAAATAAACCCTTATTCCTTACATGTTCCTTGGGTTCAATTCCCAGGTGATATATGAGTGCATGAGGGGCATGCCTAGTTAATCATGTGCCACCAGGAGCAGATCCATTTGATGTATAGTCTCAGAATGCCATCGTAGACTTACACACTCAGTTCTACCATATTATCCAACTGTTCTGATTTCCCAGATACCATCATTAATCCTCCACTGTCCCACTTTCTCAGAAGCCTTTTAAATGCCTCAGGCCCTGTGCAAACCGGTCATTAAGGCCGGTATGGGGCGGAGTCGGCCCCCAGGGCAACATGACATCTTAAAGCTACAGTACTGCAGCTATTGCACCATTTGCAGAGCACCAAAAGGAAGTGCTTTTTGCGGCTCCTTTTTGCACCCTGGAATGGCCAGATTGGATCTGTGGCTTGCAGTTGCCGTGGCCCCAATCTGGCACACCTGAAGATGCCTGCAGGCTGCCCCATAGGGGCATTTTGCACAGCCCCTCAATTTCTCTCTTGTCCTCCCATTTTCCTTCTTTTTCCTCAGCTTACTTCAATTGCTGCAAACCAAGTTCAGAGTATAGTGGGTCCTTAGTATCCACTGAGGTTTGTTTCCACACAATCCCCTGTGGATACCAAAATCCATGGCTGCTCAAGTGCCATTAAATACAATGGCATAGTAAAATGGTCTGCTGCAGCCTCTCCTAACTTGTGTGTTCTTCCTTATTAATACATTTTGCATCTTGATCACATTTTGATGCTGCTTGGACATATGTGTCCAGTTTTCATCTGAAAGTATGTTCTCCAGTGGCTCTATATCATCAGTACAATGTGGCAGGAGAGAAAAATCAGCATTTGATTTTGAGTTCTTATGAAGCACGGATCCATGTATGAGAGCAGAGGCACATGTCAAGCTGCACAGGGAACTAGCTGCTTCTGTTTTTTAGGCACACATTCAAATGAAAAGGCTGGTTCCCGCTGCTTCCCATGCTCTTCTTCCATCCTGAATGCAGACATTTGTGGCCCAGCTGTGGGTTTGATTAGCTTACTTTCTAATGGAAACAGCAACATCTGCCTGGACAGTGAGGCAAGAAGGCTGAATGGAGCTGAAGAGGAGAATCTAGAAATAAAAAATAAAAGCATTACATGAAAAGCACTGAACCCTTTCACACAGTTTAAGATGAAGCAGCTCTTAACCAGTTTGGTGCTTTATTTCTAGAACCACAGGATAATTCTACACTGAATAAATAATACACAGGTCAGTTCTACATAATGTGACAGTGTGGGAGAGGTCTGGGAAGACATCCTGTCATACATTTCAGTATTATTCCATTGCACTTTAGAGAATGAAGCTTGGTTGGGAAACATTATCATTATACTGGAGCTTGGAAACTACTTTTTTGGATTGCAGCAACCATAATCCCAGTGCTTGTGGGGGGGGGGGACTGATCATTTTGCTTTCAGTGGCCATGCAAGCTGGGGAATTCTGTGAACTTTAATCCAAAGAAATAGTTTTCCCAGGCTTTACTTTACACTCACACCTCCCCCTCAGCGATGATTTTGGTCACCATCTTGGCGGCAGTCTAAACACTGAGAAAGGGTGAGCTTCCTTTTCTGTGACTTAGTAACAGGGTTGGCAGTGGTGGCTGTGGAGACCTCTATGTTCATGAAACAAGCAACAGACAGGAAAGGAGGAGTTGCTGTAATCTTGTTGTACGTGACAAGCTGGAGGATGCGTGCGGTCCTGTGAGTCCCCAGCCATCCTCTCCCACCACATGATTATCCTCCCTGAAGCTGTGGTAGGGAACGGGAATCAGAGCGTCCTATATTTGGATGGGGATGTTGCAAGCCTTGTTCTTTGTGGCCCTGCCTAGGGAAGGGTGGAGGGGAGAAAAAGAGATTTGTGGGGGTTCAGCCAAGGCAAGATGGTTTCAGTCACAGGGGCTGCTCTAGCAGGAACAGAACTGACAAGCAAAGTGTGATTTCACAAGACTAGCAACTGGACCACTGTTGGTATGCCTGCTGGAATGTCACCTACCGCTATAACATCTTGTCCAATAGCATTGACTCCACAACCCGGGTTTAGTTAACTGGGAACATAAAATAATAGGAACAGAAGAGTAGGCATGTGTTGTAATGGAAGAAAAAGACAATCTGCAGCAGTTTAGTGTTTGTGGGAGCATCAAGACTGCTGGCTCCTAAGGCTACCCAAATGTTGCTGTTCTGATATAAGCGTCATGCAAAATTACACTGACTTTCCATGCTTCAGTGGGAAGGAAAAGGATATAGCACTGTTTGTACGTGTATCTCCTGCTGTGTACCATCGTTGCTGTGTGGGTGAATACCATTTTTCAAACCACTCTCTCATTTAATCAGTTTTAAAAACCAGTTCTGTTACTGTTGTCATATTGAGGGAATAGAAAGCAGTCAACTCGTGGCTGTTAAAGATCATGTTCTTGGCCTCTGTGTTGACTGCAGTCACTCTTAACACACACACACCAACAACAAAACATCTGGAGTATTTCTTTAGTACTGTTTTTTTTCACTGTGGAAATTATGAGCTATACTTCTTTTCTTGGGAATAGGTAGACAGACACTAGTCCCCTCCATATTGTGCCAACCAGACATCTATGAAGACATGGTGACAAGGTTGACAATGAACTCCTGATTTTGATGCTTAGAAGCATCCATAATGCTAAGTTATGTGTCTCAGCATTCAATTCAGCATTCAAACCTAGTACTTTATTACACATGCCAATGGCTTCCTGTGTGTCAAGATACAGATTTTAGATTTTCTAGCTGTTTTCTGAAGGTCCTCTCATTTTCATCTTAAGCTCACCAGCACCTGGATGTCATTGGAATACTGGTAATCACAGCAAAGATCATTCCAATCATAGTAGATGTTGAGAAACTAGTAAAGAGGAGGATTGCTAACATGGAAAATCCAATGGGGAAGAATCATGGCTTGCTGTACCTAAATTAAGATAACCTTCTACCAGCCTGTCCAGATGACATGACATGGCAACTAATTCAGACATGCCATGCTTGCCAGTCTTGGAGGTTAATAGGCTTTAGAGGAGGGCAATGACAAACCTCTTCTGAATAAATCTTGCAAAGAAAATCCTGATGATAGGATTGCCACCCATTTGAGCTGATTGGAAGGCACATAGGAACAATACTGAAATATGATGCAAAAGTTATGATTCAGCCCCATTCCCAAGAGTTTTTGTCAGAGAAACCTGGTACATTCCCGAATCCTAAATGTCTGTGTATACAAAATACATGTTTTGAGTTAGCATATTGCTAGTAAGATTTTGTATAGCACGATAGAATATTGGACTGACTAAGGAGCTGTGCAGACTGCCCCTAAGGGCCTTCAGCTGTGCTGGATTGGGGCCACAGCAACCACACACCATGGCCCCAATCTGGCCTTTCTAGGGTGCAAAAAGGAGCCACAAAAACTGGCTTCTTTTTGCATCCTGGAAAGGGTGAAATAGCTGTGGTGCCATGGTTTTAAGGCACTCCTTTGGCACTAATTCATGTGGATATGGTCTCAGAGGAGTGCTGTGAGGCCGCACAGCATGGGGAATGGAGCACGGTGTCACGGTGGCCTGGGGGCAGAGCTGGGAGATGGCATGTGGATACCACACCCTGACTCCACCCCCAGGCCGGCCTTAATGGCCAGTCTGCACAGGGCCCATAGCAGGGAATCATGCAGAGTTGTTGGATTTCATTGTTGTTCCCCATTGGTTATATAGGCAAAAGCATCTGAAGGGCTACATGATTCCCATGATTCCCACCTCTTGTCTAAAGAGACATGGATTCAATTGCCTACTGACCCATCTATTCATCTAGGCTAACCTCCTCTTAGGGATTTAAGTATGTGTAAACACTATAGTTATGGTATGCAGTGGTCTCCAGTGTGACAGACAGAAGCAGTTCCCTCTTGCACTGGAAATCACTTGTGTGAGGGATGAGTGTGGGTGGCTGGGTCTGACAGCCAACTGCTTGTTGAATGACAGGAGAGCAGACCCCGTCAATCACAGCAGCTGCTTCCTGGTAATAAGATATTGGGAACTTTCATGTTCTTTGATTGCCCCTAAATTACATAGGGATCATGAATATGAAGCAGTAAAAAGTGTATAATTTTAGGTTACACATTTGTAACTACCCAACAGAATTCTGACCCTAATTTATATCCCAACTCTCTCTGCGTATGGGACCCCAGACTGCTTACAACATAGGTTAAAACAAAATGCAGCTAAAACCCAGTCATAATAGTAAAAAAATAAAAACAATTAACGATCTTAAAGAAAGTTGAACTAATTTAAAACAATTTAAAAGCCTTTAAAACATAAAAGTGAGAGAAAAAGTATAGCACCCTATCAATGCTATTGGACCCTTCCATGCCAACCAGTTAATAGCCCAAAACATGTCTGAATAAAAAGGAGAGCAGAGAATGGCTCAGTTTAGCTCCTGTTTAGTTCCTGTAGGAGGGAGTTTTCATAGCCTTGCAGCAGCTACCAAGAAGGCCCTCACACATGTCCTCATAAAATATGACTGCAATGGTGGCTGCACTGTGAGAAAGCTCTCCCCCGAGGAACTCAGAGCTCTGGGAGATTCATAAATTCAACTTGGTAGTCTCCACAGGTAAATCAACCTAAGCAGCTTTTTGAGCTGGGTACATTTAAGTAATAGTTGATGTGAGAATAATATGACCCATTCATAAATGTGGCATTCTGACCCTTTTGAGGAGAAAAATGTTAGCACAACTGCCACAGTTGCCATAAATATGTGTTGCCAAGCCATTTATCAGTAAGGCCTTTTCATTTGAGAAGATTGTGCCTTCCCCTATTTCTGAAATCTATCACAAAAACCCAGAGCTCAGAATATGGCAATTCATCTTGTCTTACAGGATGAGCAGAGACAATATTCTCAGATGTATACTAGGAGAATTTTCTTCTCTCCTCCAGGAACAAAATCTTGGAAATTACCTTTAAAAAGTAATCATCTGCAGCTATCATTCCAATGTCCCAAAGCAGTTTGTTGTCATTATTCTTACACATGTAAAAAGTAACTTCTTTGTGCCTTATAGACAACAGTAATTAAAAATATTAAAATGAGGAGGAGTCAGCATGGTGTACTTGTTTGAGTATTGGACTATGTCTCTGGTGACCAAGGTTCAAATCCTTGCTCAGCCACAGAAACCCACGATGTGAACTTTGGCAACTCACACTCTCAGCCTCAGAGGAAGGCAAAGGCTACCCTCCTTTGAACAAATTATGCCAAGAAAACTCCATGATAGGTTCATCTTAGGGTTGCCATAAATTGGAAATGACTTGAAGGGACACAACGACAAGTAACATGAGGCATAACACAGTACAGTGCAGAATAGAGACATATAATAATATTCCTGTATCATTTAGTGAGGAAACACTAAAAGTAAAAGTAACTAAAGGTTAGAATTAAATTGCAGAAGGAGTGATGTTATCCCTTATTAAATGACAACCATAACAGTACTTATTATTGGAAAAATAAATTGTCACACTCTTTATTCATTATAAGTTACAAATTTTCAAGTAATAAGCAACACACGCATACACACACACTTGTCAGAAGCATTTCTGATGACAAGTGCTCATACAGTCAGTCTGCCAGAAATACTTATAAGTCTCCCACTGTGTAAGCTTTTCAATATTTTTCTTCCCATCTGTCAGCTAAGGAGTTGCATTACTCTGCATCACCATCAGTCACAACTCAGTACCAAGCAAGAATTAATGCTGTCAGCACTTTCAATACTAAATTATACCTTGAGTGGAATAGGCCTTCTCTGTCAGTTAATGATGGAGTTACCCATGTTTACAACACTTTCTATGGGCTTTAGGTCATCCTTTCCAGTCTCCTCATGACCATAAAAGACTCATCTGACCTTTCTGTTCACCCTCCTCTCTTTTGGTGTGTGTGTTGTGAATATATATACCTGTAGAATATCAGACCTATTCTTGTTCACTGCTATCAAGTCAACTTTGACCTATGGTGACCCTATAATTGAGAGACCTCCAAGCCACTCTGTCATTAACAGCCCTACTCAGGTCTTGAAGACTCAGGACTATGGTTTCCCTGATTGAGTCTATCCACCTGTAATGTAGTCTTCCTCTTTTCTTACTGTTACTGCTTTGCCAAGCATCATTGTCTTTTAGACAGAGTTGTGTTTTCCAATGATATGGCCAAAATACTTCAGTCTCAGTTTAGTCATCATGGCTTCTGGGGAGAAGTAAGGCTTGATTTGTGATAGGACCAATTTATGTGTCTTTTTATCAGCCCACAGTATCCAGCATCACAATTCAAATGAATTGATTTTCTTCCTGTCAGCTTTCTTTGTTGTCTAGCTTTCACAGCTATACATAGAAATTGGAAACATGGAGACATGAACAATCCTAACTTTAGTACAGTCGTCCCTTCCCTTACGCAGGGGATCCATTCTGGACGGGGACATACACACACACACACACACACACACGTAAGGAAAAAAACACGGATGCTCAAGCCCCATTCAACTGGCGTGTGGTGGCATGCATTGCATGCTGGTGGGCGGCATGCAGTGCTGCTCCTTCCAGTGCAGCTTCCAGTGTATGATGGAAGCTGCGTAAGGCACACCCGCATATGACACGGACATACTGTATTCAACAATATAACTTGACATATGAGGATCTTGTCTAGTTCCTTCGTAGCTGCTCTTCCATGTCATAGTCGTCTTCTGATTTCTTGACTATAGTCTCCATTCTGATTAACAACTGACCCAGGTATAGAAAATATTGACTTATTTCAGTGTATTCATTGTCTACTTTGAAGTGATGTAAATAATCTTTGGTCATTATTTTTGTTTTGTTAAGGTTCAGCTGTAAACCTGCCTTTTTATTTTCCTCCTTGACTTTCTTCAGTATTTGTTCCAAGTCTTTGCCATTTTCTGATAATAGTAAGGTGCCATCTGCATATCTTAAATTGTTGATGCACTTTCCTCCAGTTTCCATGCCTCCTTCCTCTAATCCTGCTTTACATATGATACATTCAATGTACAGGTTAAACACATAGGATAAAATGCAGGCTTGCCTGACCTCCTTGCCAATTGGAAACCATTCTGTTTCTCTGTATTCTGTCCTACCAATAGCCTCTTGTCCTGAGTACAGGTTACACATCAAGACAATCAAGTGTTGTTGCACACCCATTTCTTTAAGAGCAATCCATAGCTTTTCATGAACTATACAATAAAAAGCTTTTCTATAATCTATAAGGCATGGTTTATTTGCATGGCTCTTTCCAAGATCATTGTCCAACCTAGTTCTCAGGAGACTAACTGTGCACATTTTAAAAGACTTTTCCTAATGCCAAAGGAAAAAATGGGGCAATGTTAAAAGTGATTTGATTGCCTGACTACCCAAAGCATGTTTACATAGTTAGGTGGAACTGTTTTTAGTGGGATTTGCTTCCAAAATATTTTTTCAAAGCCACCATCCTAGATTATGGTAGGTTTGATGTTCATGGAAAATAACAGGATGAAGAACAAAAGTAAACCATATTGAGAACATTTGTTATAAGTAGATCTGTGCAACCAATTTATCCAAGTCCCAAATAATGAAGTGAATCTGATTTGAACCAATTTGTAACCACTCCAGTTGGATTGGATTGGCTAAGTTCAGTTCTGCAGGAAAATGGTATGGTCTGACATGCTTTGAAATGATTTGGAGATCCAGACATCAAAAATAAGCATGAAATGCTAGACAGTTTCTCCAATATGATGTTATAAAGATGATACCAAGGTTGTATGATGTGGAGAGGGAGGGAGGGAACTGCCTGTGCTAACTGGTAGTTTAAGGTCACAGTCTTGTATGGTCCAGTATAGTGAAACTATGCTACAGATTATCATTCACCAACCCCTGGGGTTGCTGTAGATTTACCCTGTCCTGGTCATTCTAAGCTGAGAAATAGAATGGTGGGAAATCAGAGAAGCATCTGGCTATGACACTGTAGCAAGACAGAAAATGATTACATCCTCCACTAAGGTCCACTGAGGTTCTCCAGAGGTCTCAGCGAATTATATAATCATTTCATGTCTGGCTATGGGGACAGAGTCAGATGCTTCTCTAATTCCTCATCTCTTTCACTAGGCACTGAATGGCTGGGAGGTGAGGGAGAGGTTCACCAACTCTACAGTAAATCTGGATGAGTCTTTGATCATTGTGGAGGAAGAAAGGGAATACGCAGAAGAGATATATGCAGGCATAAGGTTGATTTAAGCTTGCATATGCCATTAACAGAATGCTAGATTTAATGTGAAATCTGGAACATGAATCGCAACACCACTATTCAGTCATAGTGCTTATGGGGAAAGATTATACAAGGTCTTAACAGTTATATAAATCATCATTTCTTCAATCTGTGGAGATTATTGGATGGGGGAAAATCAGAGAAGAAAAAGACAAACTCCCGGGATAATTGCCCAATTGTGCTGATTTTCAGACAATGTTGTGCTTATCCAGGACTAAGCCCACAAAGAACTAGGAATGCTCTAGCAACAAACCATTTCTAGGACTTCCCTGTGAATGGTTTGTTTCTGGAGCATTCCTGGCTCTTCACAGGAAGATCCAGGAATATTCCTGAATCTTCATGAGAAGGAGGTTTCCAATAGAAGCCCAGATCACCAAATGCCTTAAAGGGAAAAAGGAGAACTCACCATTTAGACAGTTGGTAATAAATAAAGTACTCCCCCTGTCTTCTTACTCTGAGTCATTAAATCTTACCAGTTGGTTTGCTGTTAGGGGAGGTAGAGAATATGAGAGCAGGGAAAGAGCTGAGACCACCTTTTTGGGTGAGCCCAGTGCAGTTCCCCCCTCTTTCCCAGCCACATGAGTGCTACTTATTCTTTCCCCTCCATTTCCCTCTTAATGCAGTCATGGTGGCTTAGTTGCCATTTCTGTTGGTGTGATGCAGGATGCTATTCTTCAAATACACAGAAGGGTGATGAGGCTGTATTCTGTTGCTTCAAAGGGCCAGTGAGGAAACTCCAAGGAAACGTATTTTTTCTAAATAATTGGAGAAACTATTGTTTGATAGTTGAACAGTTGGAAATGGCTGACTCTACTGCAGTGGAGATATTTAAATAAGGAGCTTATCACATGAACTTTAAAACCAGCTCAAGCCTCCCGGGCTGCAGCCAGGATATGGGATGGAGGCAGGGATTATTACATGCTAAATCACTACTTAATTGCTGTCTGCCATCAGCCTGGGTCCCAGCCATGCTCTGCCAGCACTTTTTAGAAGTCGGAAAGCTTCCGACTTTGAAAAGGTGCTGGTGGAACATGGCTGGGACCTGGCTTGGACCTGGACTGATGGCAGCCAGTGATTAGGATGCGATTTAGCATGCGATAATCCCCACCTCCATCGTATGTCCTGGCTGCAGCCTGGGACACTTGAGCCGGTTTTAAAGTGCATGTGATAAGCTCCTAAATTTGTCATGTCAGGAGAATCCCAGGTCCTGAGATTTCAAGACCAAAACCTTTGACCTAGGCATGATCTTTCTGATGTTGCACATCCTGGTGATATTGCATAGGTGATATTACAGCTCTAGTGATGTAATTAAGCATGGCACATTAAGCAACAAATGTGTGTGTGTGTGTGTGTGCGTGTGTGCATGCGTGTGTGTATAGTTTTCAAGATAGTGCTCTTACTCAAATATTCCTCCCCCTTGCTCTGGTAACTGGAGGAGAGGGGCCAGGCTCTAAGACCTGGGAACCTTGTGTTAAAAGCAGAAGCTGGGCTGCCATCTACCAGATAGGCTGAAGTTTTCTGCACTGAACAAGGCATTGGACTAAATTACTTTTATGTACCTCCTTGATTCTAAAATTCCACATTCTATGAGAATGGAGTATATCAAATATATCCTAACTATACAGTCCAGGGGACAGATAGGTAAGTTAATTCCAGCTGGAGAAGAAAAGCAATGAGCTAATTTATTCTGGAGACAACCATCGAAGTTCTGTTACACGTCCCTCTGCAGTGGCCAGTTGGGAAAATAAAAAGCAAGCCTGCAACCTCTATAAAATATTAAATTGGGGTCATTCCCTTTTAGGAGGCCACACTGGAAGTAAAGCACATGTGGTGCTCACTAGCCAAAGGATTTTATAAGAATGCAGCAGTAACAGACAATTGTTTAATAGGCAACAGATGGTCAGTTTTATTTCGTAAGTTACTTTAACAACATTCCAATTTAAGCTGCATTTGTTAAGTAGGGTTATTTTAAAAAAAAAAAGGGGGGGGGAGAGATGCCCAGAAGATTGGACATCAGGATTTATTTGCCACTACCTTTTAAATAAATAGAAAGAATAAATACATATCTTTACTTCTCTTTTTCAATGCCAGCTTTAGAGTTTTGTAACTGCACATTTGTTTTCTGTACCTTTCTCAACATTTTAAAAAATATATTTTCTTAAGAATTCTTTGCAGCCCATTTCTTGCTAATGTCAATAGATGCACTTTAGATTTTAAAGATGAGGAAGAACAGATTCTCAGTCTTTTGAATCTCTTGAGTACATGTGTATCTGTAAGGACACAGGCGAAAGCAGGAATATGTGCCTGCATAAAGTAAATAGAATTGTCACAAAAATCATAGAATTATAGAGCTAGAATTTACTTTAGAGCTTACAGTATCCAATCGAGCCCCCAGTTGCTTTATGCAAGGATATCCCTGACAGATGGCAGTCCTGCCTCCCTTGAAGTGCTTCCACCAAACAAGTACTAACCATCTCCCAGAACATGGATACCAAGGACCCACTGTATATAGCTGAAATCAGTTTCCTTGTACATTTTACCCATTTGTTTTAGTCTTGCCCTCTGGAGCAATGGAGCACATGATGCCTTTGATAGGCCAGGCTGCCTTCTGATATCAATTTTTTAAATGTATAAAACAACCTGATGATCAAGTATGGTCAAAAGCAAACTCCTGAAATAATCCAGTTTGAGACTGCTTTAACTGTCCTGGCTCACTGCTAGGGAATTCTGAAAGCTGTAGTTTTGTTTTGTTTTTTAATAATAGGTTTTATTCTTTAAAAACACAAGACAGTTAACAAACAATAAACATGCTATGCTATTTACAATTTCTTCTTCATTTTTTGATATTACATACATTTCTCCATGCTTAACTTCCTGTGCTGGCGATACTTAGTGTTTAATCCCCCCCCCCCTCAAACTGTTATCCCAACTATATGCATATCCTATATGATCCCAACCTAAAATGTTGGATTAATGTCATCCAGCTAACAATAACTAGACAATTTAAATACCATTTCTATCTAATTAATCTTTAAATCCCCATGCTGCCATTATACCCCATTGTTTACTTATATACTCTATAACTTGCTCCCAACTGTGAACAAATGGCCCTAGTTTTCCATATTTTCATGAAACATGTCATCTTATCTTGCTCTGCCATTTCCACTGATTTTTCCAACCAATCCTGCTCCACAGGCATTGTATTCGCCTTCCATTTTCACTCAAAACCAGAACTGTAATTTTGTGAGACATCTAGCCTTCTCTGTAAGAAAGCTCTGGTGCTACAACAAGCTACAGTTCCCAGAATTCCCTAGCACTGAGCCAGGGCAGTTAAAGTGGTCTCAAACTGGATTATTTCTGCCGTGTGTCTTGGACCTGTGACAACATCCTGGAAGGCATATTGCTGGAGTTACAGTATATAATGAATTTATATTTTACAGAATTCAGTGGGAATTACTCTCTAGCAAGTGTGCAGAGGATGGCAGCCTTTAGAGTATTTTTTCATACTCTAGGGAATCTGCCAAACAAATTGGGTTTGCCTGTTCCACAGTGTGCTTGGAATACAAAGTGTAGACAGCTTTTGTGGTACAAGTATTTGGATGGTGGATTCTGACCTAGACAAATAGGCTTAAATCTGATTGCTTGTCTCAGCTAGGCAACACAATGAATGGTAAATCAAAATGGGTCTACTTCAGCTAAATCTACCAAATAGATTTAAACCAATGGGTTTAAAACCTAGGGCATGTCTATATGGGCCAAATAAAATGATCTCACCTAGTTTTCACAGTGGGCAATCCAGATGACATACAGGATGATTCAGTACCTCGGGGCTTTAATGTTAATAAAATATGGGGTTTTACTCTGGATTTGCATGGAAAATCTGGATAAACATATGTGTGTGTAGACTGTGTTCTATAGCAGAATTTATGTCAAGTCAGATGTGGGAGGAGGTTTTGGTAGGGAGACTGGATAGGTCTGGCAAGCCTGGTGTGTGTTGGCCTGTATTTCTGCTTCAGTATAGAAAATGAAAGATAAATGAAAGATAAATCTTTTAATGAAAGACCATTCATAATTTTATAATTTCATAAGAGAAAAATAAATAAAATACATTTTTAATTTTTCTTTCTCTGTTTTGTGTGTGTGTGTGTGTGTGTGTGTGTGTATACACACATACATATAAAATTCCCTCCCTCACTCATTGGGGCGGCCAAAGGGGAAAGGGGATTGGATGGGAAAGCATCCAATCAGAGTAGATCCAACAGACTGAAAGGCAAACAATAAGGGCTACTGGCCGATAGGTTGATGCATGCAGGGAAGGGGGGGGAATGAATTTGTCAGGGGGAAAATGTGTGACCTGTTATGCCAATGTCACCTTGCTGTGTCTGTGAGTGTGTGGCATTAATTGGGTCCTTGCAGAGTCACTGTGGACCAGAAAAATGCAAGGTGAGGCTGATTTTTTAGTCAGTGCAGACAAGCTCACAGTGTTGTCCATCTGCCACAGCATTTATTCTCAAAAGTGGAAATACAGTGGTACCCCGGGATACGAAATCACTGCGTTACGAAATTTCCGGGATACGAAAAAATCCCATAGGAAAAAACTGTTTCGGGTTATGAAAAATTTTTTGGTGCTTTTCGGCGCTTTTTCACACGAAATTGCGGCTTTTAGCGCTAGCGCCTATGGCTTTTTCGGCTAGCGAAAGATTTCGGGTTACGAATGGCGCCGCGGAACGGATTACATTCGTAACCCGGGGTACCACTGTAATGGGCAGCTAGCTTGCATGAAGATAATTTTTTTAGCATTCCCTTACGTTCAAAGACCATACAAAGTTTTGAAAGAAGACCTTTGGTTAATTTATTTTAAGGGCTATTTTCATATGGTTTTCATTCTGACTGCAAATTTCAGGTGGGGGATATAAAAAGACAAATGAACAAGGAAGGAGACCAGAATGAAGCTGATGGTCCCCAAGGGCAAAAGGGCCATGAAGGATGAAGACATCCTGTTCACAGACTGCTACAAAAGCCCTGCCACAAATCTTTAAGCAGCTCAGTATTTCCATTTCTCCAATCAACAGGACTAGAAACTTACCAAAACTATTCCTACTCCTACTACTGTTGTTGTTGTTGTTGATGATGATGATGATGATACAGTAACAGTAACATTGACTACTACTTAAGCTAAGGTTCCCAAGATCCTGACCAAGTCAACTTCCATGCTAGAAAGCCAGACTTACGGAGTTTATATTACCACCCCTCCCTCAGGCACTGTGGAATCAGAAAGTATTTCTTAAAGATTCTACTTTATTGTCAGCTGGAGACTCACTGCTTTTGACGCATGGTTTTCTTTTTAATTATTTATTTTTTCCCCTTTCATGTTTTTCCTCTGCCAGAGATTCTGGTAACTTTCAGATGAGATCTGGTCCTCATTTCCATCACAGATTTTTGGAAAACGTTATGTAGAGGACATGATGACTGTGGTGGAGAAATATAATCAAGCATCACTTATGCCTTGCCATTCACTTTCTAAGCAGCTGTGAATTAAAAACAAAACAAAAACCTTTCCATTTGTCAATGGGAAGAAGGATGCGGGAAAAGCTTAGCTGAAGAATGATGCTGCATGGATGCTTCCTCCGCCCTCAGCTCGGCTTTCTGTGGCTTTCCTGTAACCTAAATGTTGTGTGGTTGAGAAAAGGGCTGCTAAGCACAAGTTTTCCATTCTTTAAAGAATGCTTCAAAGAGACAAATGTCCTGCACATACTGGTCACAGACAAAATTCTCTCCTACCACCTCTGATGAATGAATTGGAGCAAGTCAGGCAAATTCACCAGAAAAAATGCAGGAGTGGAAGAGACAGAGTGAACTGAAAGAAAGAGAAAGAAAAAAATGGCAATGTGTCTGCTAAGATCAGTGGCAGCAAATGGCAAGGTTCATGTAATGTCCAGTGTCAGCATCCCATTAGGCACTGAATTTGAGGTAATCTATGGCCTTGTTTGAATGGATCAAAAGGCCTGTTCTCCCCCCACCCATTCTGGTGTCATCCTGTTTGGATGATGCATGGCCCAAACCCTGGTTCTGGTGTGAACAATCCAGATGACAGCCAGCATGCTATATACCAGAACCAGGGCATAACAATGTTGAAATGAATTTTAAAGCTTATCTGTTGCTCTGGATCTTCCAGGAAGACCAGGCGATCTCCATTCCCATGCCGCAGTGGTGGTCTGCATGGGTGTCTTGCTAATCCACCCAGTGTGTCTGCTGCCACCACAGGTTGTTTGATCTGAGGTCAGAACGTGGCAGCCATGTGTTCATTGTTGAACACTTTGTTCTGACCTCAGAGGCGAGCAACCCACAGTGGTGGTGGACACTCATACAGACAGCCTCTATGGTGCGGGAACAGAGGCTGAGGCAACAAGGGCAGATTTGGGCAGCTGCAGGACCAGGATACTTTGGGCTGCCCCTGGAGTATCCTGGCCCAAACTACAACTTGGCATGGAGGAGAACTGACTTGGCTCCCATTCAGAAGAGCAACCACATGCAGTGTGCTGTATGCCCTCCAAGTGTCCACTTCATTTATTTATTGAATTTATATCCTACCTTTCTTCCCAGATAGAATTAGAAAGGGATACTCTGGTGTCCCACTTTTTAAGCTGCATTTAAAATGTCCCAGTTTCTTTCACCTCCATCCACGTTTCCCTTTTAAATGGCTTATGACTTGAGTACAGAGTACTCTGAGGTCAAAAATGCATGACTGAGGAGGACCCCATTTTACATTTAGCAACAAACAAAGAGCTGTTGCTCTTTGGGTTTTTGAGATACTAAAATTTATTTTGAAAAAAATTATTCAGGCTCCTAGAGGTCTTTGTCCTCCAGAAGTCTGGTCCCTGGAGAAATCTGCTGTCAGTTCTTCCACAGTTTACCTTGATGAACAGACAGGTTAGATGAGGCCCTGATATACTGAATGTGTTTTTAAAGGGTGTATAATCGAACAGTCTGGTTCCTCCTATTATACTTGCTAGTGTGGTTAGTCCTACTGGTATGGCTTTGTTTGTTCCATTTCTGCGGTGCATAGGGGTGTAATTTTGAATGGGCTGCTCTGCATTGCTGTGAGATAAATAGGATCTGATGCACTGATCCTAATAAAAAGGACGTTTTCATCAAATTATTCCTCTTTGGTGAGCAGAGACCTGAAATCAAAACATACTGAGGTGTAGAAACCTGAGTGAATACTCTACCCTTGGTGTATGCGTGTGTGTCCTCAAGTCACCTCTGAACCTATAGTGACCCCATCAACTTCATAGGGTTTTCTGAGGCAAGGTATACCCAGGGATGTTTTTTTCCAGTTCCTTCCTGTGAAATATAGAACTTTATCGCACAGGCCTTGGAATGGGCCTGTTGCGTTCTAACAGGGGATGTGATGAGAACAGGAGGCGGCAAAGAACGCATCTTACCACACAGGGAGAATGCCGCCACAGCCGGATGTTCCCATCACATTCCAGATGCATCCCAGAGGGGGAGATTTTGTGCCTGCAGTGTTCCTGAGGTCTTCATGTTGACTGATCTGGTTACCCCAACTTGATGAGAATCGGAAAATTTTTAAATACAGTTGCCCTCGATATCCACAGATTACCTATCCATGGATTCAAGCATTCACAGCTTGAAAATATATTTTAAAATATATAAATTCCAAAAAAACATCTACATATTTTGGTATCCATGGGGTATTTTTGTGTCCTGAAACCAAACCCCAACAGATGCCAAGGACCCACTGTATTCCTAACATCCCTTCCAGGAGTGGAATATTCAACATTATTTTCACAGATACTGTCTCTTTACTGTCTTCTGTTCAGTCTGATAGAGTGGCATCCACTACATTAAAATGAATAGAGTCATAAAAAGGGTGTATCCATACAAACTACTGGTTTTCTGGCACTTGTGCTCTCGCACATTAAAGGGTCTTTTGTCCAAAGGAAGAGGCTGGCTGTTTTTGACTTCATAAGTCACAAGTGGTACAACCTCCTATGGTCTTACAATGCAAAACCCATAATGTAGCACCACTATTTTTGCTGAATAGGTGTGATGGGAGTGGTAATCTACCAACATCTGAAGCAACACACATTTCCCATCCCTTTTGTGTAGGCTACCACCTGACATATGGAAAAATAATTTCCAGCTTATTTCATAAACTGGTATCATTAACATGGAGGATGGTGATTTTTAAAAAATTATTAGTAGTAGTATTGCAAGATTTGTCCTCCTAATTAAGTTATTTACAAAAAATGTGAACCAATTTGAGGTTCTTTCAGAAGTTGTCACAGGGCAGAGTATTGTTCTCCTGGATTCCAGAATAAGTTCACTTCCTTTGCACACCCTTTGACTGTAATGCTTCCAAGCTCAGCTGTGTATAGCAGGGAACAGAAGACAAGCAAACAAATCTTACATTTGACTTACTTGTTGCCAAAACTTTTAAAACCAGCAGCAATCCAACACACACTGGAAACCATCTGCTGGAGTCCTCTGAGAAGTTTGTTTGACCAGGCAAGTGAGGAAGGGACACCAAGGGTGGAAGGGACAACTCAGTATGCCTCCTCAGCCCAGCAGATGTCCCTGTGGTCCAAGAAAATGGTTGGCAGAAGTCAGTTTAATGGGAAGAAATGGAGGAAACTAAAGACATGAGAGAAGCAAGTCTCTGCAGCTGCAAATTGTGAGGAAACAGCTGCAAGCAAAGGCAACACAAAATCTGTATTGTAATCATGCCACGATACTGTAGCAGAAGCCAGGAGTGGGAGAGATGAAAGACAAATGATACAAATTAAAATGGATATAAACTAAAATTGCTGCATTTAGCAACTTAATTCTTTTCTTCCCAGGGTTGGGACTATCTGCAATACTAAACCAAGCTTTACTTCACTATTATATGTTCCCAGCCTGGTGTTTCCAAAATTTCATCTAGCATTTTTTTTATTACCCAAGGTGGTTTGGCAATACATTTGCTATGCACGAGGAAGTCAAATACATTGGGCAAAGAAACATTCCTTTTATAATATATAAAACCCCAGGGTAGTGACTGGGTGTGGTAGATGATAATTCTTACTGTAGCGATAAATTGAGAGTTGAAACCAAAGTGTTCTTCAAGGGCTTGTATGTGAGATGCCAGTTCTCGGGAACTTCTCACAGAGAAATCTCAAGTAGGAGTTACTATTTTGTATTGTCATTTTAACGGTTGCACAGTTCAAGCAAAGTTCCTTTGGGGCACAATTCCAGTGTCCTGTTCATATATTTTGAGAAGGTTATAATAGGCAATTTTACAGCAATGTTCCATCATACAATCCAGCCAAAGTGACACACATTTAAATCACATAATATCTAGATGATGAAAGGGGATATGCTGGTACAAATTACTGGGCTGTGGAAATCCAAAAGTGGGATTGAGACTTGACTATGCTGGATATGTTTTTGTGACCAGGTCCTGTATTTTTTGAGAGGAACAGGGGCAAGCACCAGTTACACTGGCAACAAGCATTTGGTGCACAGCAAAAATGACCTCAAATTACATGTGAAGTGCTGTGGCGGTTGATCTTCTGCAAGTGTGGTTCATGCCCAGTCTTCCTGTTCACAGTTCAAAGGCAGCATGAGCAGCATGAGAGGCAGGTCTGGCTCAAGTGTTGTGTGAGGGACCCTCTTGAGAAATTTGGGCTGTTGAAAGATTTTTAACCTTTTGGAAGTGTGGAACTCTTGTGAGAGAACCTTCTCTCATGAAACTTGAGGCGAGTTTTATATAGACCTGCCTTAAGTGTATCAGCCACACTGCTGCCAGACTGCAGAATTAATGCAATCTGACTCTACACTAACTGTCATTGTTCAATGCGATGGGATCCTGGAATTTGTAGTTTGTTTCAGCACCAGAGTCTCTGATAGAGAAGGCTAAATCTCTCACAAAACTTCACTTCCCAAAATTCCATAGCATTGGGCAGTTAAAGTGGTGTCAAACTGTAATTATTCTGCAATAAAGATGCAGCCTCATTCTAGCCAGACAATAGAGTGTGGTGCCATATTGCTTCCTGAAAAACAACAACAACAACTGGCAACTTTAACTGGTGTGGCAGGGGGGAGAATAATTTGTTTTTCATCAGGGCCTGTACCTGCTCCCAGTGATCCTTTGTAGACACACCACCATACTTTTGACTTGCACATGCTCTATTGATGTTTGTTGTTGTGTGCCTCCAATAATAATAATAATAATAATAACAACAACAACAACAATAATATTTTAGCCTGCCTCTCCCTACTGATTGAGGTGGGTTACAATAAAAGAAAAAAAAAATACATAGCACAATATAATAATCAATACATAACCCAACAGAATAAACAATTAGACAATCCCCACCCCTCCACCACCAACAAAATAATAACCATCAAATACAAATTACATAGTTAAAATAATTAAACAGTTATAAAACTGTAAAAATTGGGCAAATGGAGTAGGAGAGCCAGGGGCAGATGGGCTGTCATTTGATGGGAGGTGAGTCTGGGAAGGCCTGCCAGAAGAGATCTGTCTTGACTGCCCTTTTAAAGGCATCCAAGGTGGTAATATGACAGAGTTCATCCGGCAGGTCATTCCATACTTTCAGAGCAGCCGATGAGAAAGTTCTCTGGGAAAATGCAACCAACCTGGTCTTCCTAGGCTGCAGTAAATTCTTACCAGAGGACCTGAGTGTGCGGGGTGGAGGTGCCCCTGCAAGTAAGCTGGATCCAAGCCATTTAGGGCTTTAAAGGTGATAACCAAGACCTTGTAGTGCACCTGGAAGGTAATTGGCAGCCAATGGAGAGGTTTTAAAATTGGTGTAATATGGTCAACTCTGGATTTACCAGTGACCAATCTGGCTGCTATATTTTGCACCAGTTGAAGCTTCCAAACTTGGCACAAGGGTAGCCCCAAGTAGAATGCATTGCAGAAATCAAGATGAGAGGTTACCAGTGCGTGTACCACCATTTCTAGATCTCCCTGCTCCAGGAAGGGTCACAGCTGGTGTATCAACCAAAACTGATAGCAGGCACTCCTGGTTGTTGTATCTATCTGAGCTGACAACTGGAGAGACGAGTCCAGGAGTACCCCCAAGCTGTGAACACAATTCTTTAGGGGAAAGTGTGACCCTGTCCAGAACCAATTGGCATATGTCCATACTCAGATTAGGGTTCCCTATGGCAAGTACCTGCACCTTATCAGGATTCAACTTGAATCTGTTTTTCCTCATCCAGTCCATTACCACCCTAAAGCAGTCATTCAGAGGAGAGATGCCATCCTTAGTCACTGCAGCAGCCCAAGACAAGGAGAAACATATTTGGATGTCATCAGTGTACTGATAACACCCCACTCCATGTCTCCGGATGATCTCCCCCAGTGGCTTAATGTATATGTTAAATAACATAGGAGACAGAATGGCGCCCTGGGGAACACCAGATTTTAGATCCTTTTTTGAGGAGCAATTGTCTCCCAGCATCACCAACTGGAATCTGCCTGAGAGATAGAAATGGAACTACTGCAATGCAGTGCCCCCAATTCCCAATTCTTCCAAGCATTCCAGAAGGATACCATGGTCAATGGTATCGAAGGCCGCTGAGAGGTCCAAGAGCACCAACAGGGTCACACTTTCCCTGTTGATGCCGAGACAGAGGTCATTGACTAAGGTGACCGTGGCCATCTCAACTCCATATCCTGTCCTAAAGCCGGTTTGAAATGGATCTAGATACTCGGTTTCATCCAAGACTTCTCGGAGCTGAATGGCAACCACTCTCTCAATCACTTTGCCCAAGAATGGAAGAAGCAAAATTGGCCTGTAGTTGTTTCTGTCTAGGGGATCAGGGGAAGGCTTTTTAAATAGTGGTTTAACCACTGCTTTTTTAAAGCTAGCTGGAAGATTGCCATCCCTGAAGGATGAATTAATTATAGATCTCAAGAAAGGCAAGGATTGAGAGAGCAAGTTGTCTTTTTCACACTACCAAGAAGCTTGTCCATGTCTTTGGTACTCACAGATTTAAGTTCATTACAATATTGTTCATGGAGTTGCTGGATGCCTCTTCTGCTTTTTCTACATCAAAGCGAGCTTCCAGGTAGGCTCTTATCTGAGAGATTTTATCTGTGAAGTGATGGCAGGCTGTGGTTGGTACTAATAAAGACTTGAGGGAGGGAGGCATTATTGTTAAGTCTCTCACCATTCTGAATAGCTCTGCTGGGTGTCATCAGCATACAGGTGATAAGAAAAGCCAAAGGAACTTATGAGCTTACTTAAAGACAGTGTGTAGAGAGAAAATGATAGGGGCCCCAAAACAGAGCCCTGTGGAGAGGAAGAGTTTCACAGAGCTTCAGAGGCTTCTTAATCTTAAGGGTGCTCTCTGCCTGGCTTATCTCAAGTAGATGAGTGTTTGGTAGTGACAGCAGGGGAAACTCCAACAGAGGTCCCCTGCTAATACTCTTACCCGTGATATCTCAGAGGTAGGGACAACAATAAACTTACAGTATATCCAAACTGAGTTAAGCAGGTATGAGAAAAAATGTAGGCAATGTTTATTTCACTTGATGTTGCGGTACAATCAAGAAACACCTGGGGGAGATTGGGGGCTAATTTTGATTAGTCCTCCCTATAGCAGACCCATTGAAATGTATAGGATTTGATAATAAAAACCCATGAATTTCTAGGTAGAGCAGAGGGGATTTAGCTCTTTTGTTTCCATTCAGGTGCCTGTTTCCTTGCATCATGATTTTGTATTGGAAAACAATAGAAAAACATATCCCATTCTAGAAGAACACATCTCTTCTAAGTTGGCTTTGCTAAAACGGCAGATCACTCATCATCTTTCCAGTCCAATACATATTAAAGCTTAAAAACCAGGGATCTTTATAATTACATTTTCATCAGGACTACTTTTCAGGCCTGTTTAAAAAAAAAAAAACAGGAAAAGAAAACAAAAGTTTTCCTTTAAAATAACTGTGTAGATGACAAAAGAAGCTGAACATATTAATCAAGTGCCTTGGAATTTGTTAGATTAATGGATCTAAATCTGACCCATCATCTAAAATGACCCATAATCCATGTTTTATGGACACTTCACACATTATGATGGGAAAATAGACTTTCCACTCTAACAACACAGAGTTAAAGATTACTGGATACTCCCTGCCACATTTATCATACTGCCCATCTGTTTGAAAACATATTTAAAAAGATGACTGCTATGCTTTTGGTGTGTACAGTATGGCTTGTTATGTTGTGAATTCAAATAAAATCTGATTTATTGCAACCCTGTCCTATGGTTTTCTTGGCAAGATTAATCAAAAGAGGTTTGCCATTGTCTTCCACTAAAGCTGAGGATGACTTGCTGAGAGACACCCAGTGGAATTCAAGGACTGAGCAGGGATTTGGCAACCTTTTGGAATCCTAGTCCAATACTCAAACCACTATGTCACAATGACATCCTAGTATACACTATGGCTACATTCTTAAAAATATAACCAAGGCCCAGTACAGATGAGTGGCACCAATACTAGGGTTCGATAGCATGCAGCAACCACACGCTCCCGAACCATAGTACATATGGGCCGTGCCATCTTGATGAAGGGCCGTCCATACGGCACGCCCGTCCATGACATGTCTTGTGTGATGCATCCAAGTGGTGTGACACACAAGACATGTCACTGTGATGCCCCAGGGCAAAAATGGCACCTTGGTGGCGTCGTGGGAAGGAGCTCCATTTTGGAGCTCCCTTTTCCAGCGGATCGTTGTAACGGCCATGCGGTTGCCGTGGCAATGATCCGAAGGAAAAAGGGACGGCTTCTGGCCGCCCCTTTCTCCTAATCTGTACTGGGCCCAAGTTGCCTTTAAATAGGTTCTTCCTTTTAAACCAGGAGTGGGTCTCATGTGGCTCTCCAGATGTTGCTGGGCTTCTGCTGACTCAGAATTCATCATTTTTGGCTATTAAATGTATAGGGATGGAAGGGCAAGGGTGGTGGTGGTCTGGTTGGTATGCAGGAAAGAAAAGTGCTTGTGGAAAGGAAGCAATTGGCAGTATTGGGCTGGAGGGGTGGCAGAGTGTAAAGTAGTGCGGTAGGGGATGAGGTTACAGATGGCAAATCTTGATTTTTCCAAGTCTTGGGAGATATCAAGAACAATCAAACAGTTCTCTGTAATACAAATTTGGGACACTTCAGAATTCTTCCCCACACACATTAACAGGAAAGTGTGCAGCTTCCCTGAAAACTGTATAGTTTTCCAGAAGGTACGCAGCTCCTCTTGAAAACTGCAGTTTTTTTGTATAGAAAGGACTGTTTTCAGGCAGCCACGTGTGTGTTTTGTGAAAAATTGCTTTTTTTTTACTTATTAAAAAACAGTGTTGCACAACAAGAATGTTGTGCAAAATCAACAATGTTGCATAACAAACCGACAGTGGCTATTTCTGTGCAAGATTGCTGATTTTGCACAACATTTTTTTGCAACATTTGCTCAAGTTTCTTTTTCCACTGTGTAAAGAAACTTTTAGACCAATAAAGGATGCAGCCTTGATGTAGAATACTTCCCTGTGTTGTTTGTCTAGGGTTATAGGTAAAGGTAAAGGCTTTCCCTTGACATTACTGTCTATTCATTTCCAACTGTAGGGGGTGGTGTTCATCTCAGTTACCAACCTGAGGGAGTCAGCATTGTCAAACATGACTCCTTGGTCATGTGGCCAGCATGACTGAACAGAATACTGTTACCTTCCCACCAAAGTAGTACCTATTTAGCTACCTGCATTTGCATGCTTTTGAACTTCTAGTATATAATGAGCAATTTAGTTTTGCATATTTTTTTTGTCTTTCCTCATGTATACAGTGGAAAACAATGCAAGTATTTGAGGATTTCTTTCCTCCTTGGGAAGCTGTGCAGTTTTTGAGGGGATAGTAAAAAAAGATTGTGAGTGTATGTGTTGACTGCAAAGTGATACAGTTTCACAAACAATTGTATAGTTCTGAAAAAATGTGCAGTTTATGTTGTTCCACAAACAAACAAAATGTTCCCACAGTTTGTAGGAGGTTTTGTGATGCCATTTTATTTCCTGGCTGGGGGGGGGGGGGGATACAGATGGGCAGAAAGGGGAGGTGTGCCCTGGATGGAGGCCGCAGCAGACAAACACTGCAGCCTCCATGAGGCTTAAAAAGAGCCTGCTCCCGGCAGGTTCTTTTTCTTTTCTTTTTAAAAATTTTATTGCACATAAAATCAAACAGTTACTGACATCATAATCCAACAGTGCATCTATAACATTCTTTCCTTTTTCATCTGTGCACAGGGTGCCATTGGTACGCTCACATACAACGATGATGTCTGTGCAGCACCGCACTGTTTGGGCATTGTGCAGCATGGATGTCATCATTGCATGCTCTATGTAAATGGTGGTGTACCAAGATGGTGCCCGTGGCACATGGTAGAGCTCTGGAGCGTGCAGACACTCGACTCTCCTGAGCCCTACGTTTGGCCCCAGGTCAGCGCAAAGCGCCGGTCTGTACTGCACCTAAATTTCTTAAGGGATCAGGAATTCTAAATTCCCACTTGGGGAACTGATGAATTTCTATTCCATCCGTGATTGGGGTAAGAGGAGATGGGAAAAAGAAGGCATGAAGAAAGCTCTATATGCTGGAAAGTGGAGAGAGATAGCAATAGCAATAGCAAGTACATTTCTATACTGCTTATCAGTGCATTTAAGCATTCCCTAAGCAGTTTACAAAGTGTAAGCTAATTGCCCCCAACAATCTGGATACTCATTTTTGTGACCTTGGAAGGATGCAAGCCTGAGTTGAGCTTGAGCCCTTCACTTGTATTGAACTTGCAACGTTATGGTTTGTGAGTGAGTGGCTGCAGTACAGGCATTTAACCACTGCCCCACCAGGGCTCCTGGTATTGGACATTCTTTCTTAAATGGACATTTTAGTGAGTGGACTGATTTGGGCATAGGAAGGGAGATGGGATATATTATTTATTCAATGTTTTGCAAGCTTTTCAATTAGATTGATTCAGATGGGGGCATCTGCTACATGTGGCGGAAGGTTCAGATGGAAAGTTTTGCTGGGCTGATGGGAAGTGGTTGTGACTGAGAATGGAGAGATATAGGAAGAAGGCAGAGGATCCTGGAAAAGTGCATGCTGGGCTGAGAAGAGACTGGGAGAATAATTTATATTTTTGGTTGTTTATTAAATTAATGTGTTAATTTTGGGATGGATTCTGAGGAAAGGAAAGAACTCTTTGTGTTATCGTTAAGTGACTGATTCATGAATGTTGGGAGCACCTTCTGTTTTACTGATACATTTGTAGAATATTGATTCTCTTTTTCTCCCTTGTTTTGCTATCTGTACATTAACCCTGGAATTTTGTCATTCTGTAATTGTGCTTGGCAGAGAAGATGGGGAGGTGGGAGGATTGTTCACAGTGGACTTGGCATGATGCAAGTGCCACTGTGCAGATGTGAACAGAAGAGTAGCGCTTTAAATGATGGGGTATGTTTTGACTGTTAGAAACAACGGCGCTGTACAAATGGGCCTATGGGGCGCCGTCGTTACATGCAAGGGGCGGCGCTTCCAGGCGCGACTTGCCCCTCGCACATGATGAGGGTGTCAAAATGGCAGCTCCTTGTACATATGGGCACTGCCATTTTAACGTGACGGATGCCTAGAGTCCCCACGTCCTGGTGCCTTTGTGATGCCACAAGCGTGCCATTGGCGCCTTGTGGAGTGACAACCACGCTGCAGAAAGAACCTTCTTTTTGCGAGTTCTTTTTGTTCCACAACGGAGCCGCACGGTTTGTCCGCTACGGCTCCCTCGTGGAGCAAACCAGAGTGGCGGGAGACCACCCTTTTTGGGTGGTCTGTATCCCGCCAATGTAATGATCCAACTACTGTAGGATGTAGTAAGTGTGTCAATATCCTGCCAAGTCTGTTACAATTCCTATATATGTATAATAAATGCTCAGTTTTCCTTACTGACCTAGTGATGTCACAGCGTTTTCCTTACTGACCTAGTGATATCACAGCGTGAACTGACATACCTTGGGAAAAGATTAGTTGGATGTCATAGAACAGAGCCTGATCAACCTGAGAAGTTTCAGTAGGCTATAGATAACTTTGTGAAGGTTTCCTAGTTGAGTCTTACCAACAGCAACACCATCCAAACAACATCTGCTTAGACGTAAGTCCTATTGAGTTCTGTGGGGCTTTATTTCCAGTAACAGGTTCAGAATTGGATCCTTTTGGGGCATCTATCTTTTTCTGTTCTAGCTATTCCCATCTAGCATCTTCCATCTAATATCTCCACTATCTCTTGCTGCAATGGCCTTCTGGTGCTGGGTCTGAGTACTTAAACCCTTCTAGTTCAAAGAAAAAAAGTTTGTGTGTGTACACATGTGTGTGTGTATGTGTGTCTTCAACAGGCTATATTAAATGTTCCTTGTTCTGACTTTCCAAAGTAAATGAGAAGGAATGATATTCTTACTCAACCTGGGAACATTCATTGAGCTAGGGTTTCTACCTTAATTTCTATCTAGGAAAATATTTGCTCTGTGCTTTATATATGAAGGACATTGTGGCTGTGGAACACTTAATGATGCTTAGTGACATCACCAGAATCTGTCCTCTTTGACATCACCAGGATGCACACACTGTGATATCTCTGAAGTCTACTCAAATGATATTGCTAGGAGCTTTCTTTAAAACTAATTTTATGGCTCTGAAATCTCTGTAAGGGTTGTAGTTAACCTTGGAGGAACCTGGGAGGAGAAGCAGATGATGACATCATCCCTGCTAATCTAAAAATCCTAATCTACTATATAGCTAATCTGCTATAACATGTCCAACAGGTAAAACAAGCTTACATGGTAGTTGGAGAAGCAGCTTTATAGTTCAGTGAAAGCCAGAGTCTGGCAGCTCTTGATACCAGGGTTGGTGACTTCAACAACTCCAGTTGGACTTTGGTCTTAATTGAACCACAATTGAGCTGGAAATTGCTAGCTGTCAATAAGTATCTACTTCCTTTAGAATTTGAACTACCACATTCTATTGTGGCATGTGATGTATAGTCCTGTCTGAAGTTTGTGCAACATCTTCACACTCTGCACCTAGTTCTGTTGTGCCTCCCCCCAAAAAAGAAAATACTAGGATATCTGGAGTCATGTAACCAAAGTTGGAAAGTGGTTTTCAAATTAAGCTGTCTGTTTTGGGGAAGAGAGAGAATGAAAGGCAAGCTGTCATTTCCAAATGGACAAGAAACCTCTTGAACCCTCTATCAAACCCGCAGAGTGAATTTAAATATTGAGGGTGGGTTAATGTATGTTTGATCATTACCACTTGTAGCTGAGCAAAGTAACCAGATCGCTTGATTCAGCGTGTTAAGATCATCACAGGAGCCAGGAAAGAACGATTTCTTTCTCTTCACCGCAAATGTGCAGTCCTGTAGAATTGGCCAGGTGCTTTATAGAGGCTTACTGTCTTCCTCCAAGGCATGAGGAATTGGCTGCAGCCACAGGAAGGATAACAGACAAGCCGGACCAATAGGCTACTCAAAAATGGAAAAGCCAAGGTTTGGTATAAGGCAGGTTCCCACATTTTGTCATTAAAATGGCTTTGAGAGTATTTTGATAAATTTACTGATCCCACAAAATCAGTTTAGGGGAAACAGCCCTTCCTTTCAATTTGGCGCACCACCAAGATGCATGCAAGAAGCCAAGTGAATGACCTCAAACATCCCAAATCCCTAGGCTGGACTTTCCAAAGTTCATTTCTTACTTAACCACAAGGCCATGCTGCATTCATTTCCCAAGGGGAAGCTATATATGAAGGATTAAGCTAAACTGACAGAGCTTCTGATGGTTTGAAATGTCTCTGTTATAACAGAAGAGGATCTATGGTTATGTTTCCAGGTCATCTGTCAGAATTCTAGTTTTCAGAGCATTACGAAAATACTGTGACTTGGATTTTTGGATTCTGGTATTCCTCCTCCTTTTGTGGCCCAGACTGAGTCATAAAACTCCTGGGCTAGAAGAAGATTTAAAATAAGGCTTTGGTGGATTTATGCAGGTTCTGATTAGAAACTTGTGAAGTACACTGATGAACTCTCCTGTGATATTTCACATTGTTTCTGCAGATCCCTGCAAATTTAACTTTTTGCAGATGGCACATTAGGCAGAATGACTTACATGGGGAGGTGTGTGGATCAACTCTCCCGCAACATCCAGGAACAGTCAGCCTCTGAGCCCATGTACTCTTCACAGAAAATAAGATGACTACACAAAATCAATACTTCTTTTTTTCATAGGTTGTCTATGCATGTCTGAAATCTAATCCCAATATTGATTCTAAACTGAGAAACAGATATAGTTCAATTTAAAAATGCAACCAAAAGGAAAATCCAAATGGGCTATCAAAGGTAGAAAACAACACCAGTGGTAAGGCAAAAATATTTATTTGTTGAAATACAAATATATTATTTTCATTATTTTGGTCCTTCATTAGAGAAATTCTAAATTCAACACTTCTTGTTCTTTGGTAGCACAGGAGACTGGTCAGGAGACCTACACAAACAGCAATTTTGTTGTTCTTTTAACAGTTATCCCATTTAAAATTTTCTTATTTATACATGGCAGCCAACCTGATTCAGAATGAGCATGAAACAAGAGTCAATGTCCCATTTGGACAGTTGGAGCCCCTGTGGCACATTGGTCAAATGCTGGTACTGCAGCCACTCACTCACAGTCACAAGCTTGTGAGTTTGATTTCAGCCAGGGGCTCCAGGGTTGATTCAGCCCGGCATCCTTCTGAGGTTGCTAAAATGGGTACCAAGCTTGTTGGGGGCAATTAGCTTACACATTGTAAACCACTTAGAGACTGCTTAGTTCAGTATGAAGTAGTATAGAAATGGAGCTGCTATTGCTATTGCTATTTGATGCCAAGAATTAATGCTAGAAAGCTTTCACCTCTTTATCTTAGGAATTTCAGACAAACACCCCAGGATGTGGCATAATATGTTTTCCACCATTTCTCCTCCTCCTCCCTATATCCTGGATGTCATTTGTACACCAGAAGACTGAGCACAAAATTTTGAGATTCATACCCAAATAGAGTGACTGTTACACTGTCAAAAAAGAGGAGAAAAGAGTAAATGCATAGCTGAAAAAAAGACAACACAAATTTGCATATGTTAACTTCCAGGTACCAGTGTAAATATAGAAATACTTTTTATTATAGAAAGAGAAATTCAAACAGCTTATCATACTAGGCAAGACTGTGATTTGTATGACTGCCCAGTCTGCTGTCACAGTTGCTACTTTTGAGGGACCACATCAAGGCATCAGCTCTCCCTTATGGTTATCTATTTCTAAAGTAGTGTTAAGAGATTATCATACATGCTGTATCCCATCTTTCTCCTGAAGGGATATATGCATGTTTAACTGTCAAATACAGGTCTTACCACATTCACCCATGGTCGTCTGCAGCCTGTCTGCAACATGGGCTTATCCAGCAGATTTACAAAGATGGAAAAATACAGGAGTATCTGGGATTGCATATGGGCTGCACATGTGTGAATGCAGTAAGACCCATCTTTGACATTTAAAAGGTGCATGTCATGTTAGGAGAAAGATGGGATACAGTGTGTGCAATAATCTTCTTAGACTGGACAGAGGATGTTTTCTATATGAAGATTGTCTTTTGGAAGCTGTCATTTACAGGATTGTAATTAATTAGGACATATGGCAACCCTCTCATTCCATAAAGCTCCATGAAGAAAGTGCTTGAGATCTTTTCTCCCCTCTCCATATATTGCCAATAGCCTGCTCAGTTCTCCCCTCAGTTGGATCATTTTAAATAGATAGAGAAAACATTCTTTTCCCCACAAACTGATGTCTGTGGTTTATAACAGCTTGGTGTCCTTCAGGGTTTCTGTGGGAATGGCAGCATTTGGCTGGGCACTTTCCAGGCCTCAAGGATTGTTCTGGAACATATGCAAGCTCATGAAAATGGTTTTAAAAAATGTTAACTGGGCCTTTTTCCTCACCATAATTTTTCTTCATGATGTGTTCTTTCAGTTTTTATTATTTTTCAGATCAGAGTTTATCAGTGTTCTCTTTTACCTGATGTTGGCTGGTACAGCTTATTTGGAGACAGTGTACCACATTGTTCTGAAGGAAGATCAAATTCTCAAGGAACATAAGTAGACTGACAGAATATACAGTGAATAGATTCATATAATATAGGCATGGTACAGACCACCAAAAAGCTATGTACCAGCACCGATATTAGGGTTAGGGAGTGCGCACCATCTACATGCTCCCTAACCCTAATACATACTTCCGGCGCAATAATAGGGGTGCCCTGTGTACATGGGCACCACCATTGTGACATCATGGCCTTGCCGCATCCAAACAGCACGGTGCGGGTGTGATCTCTTTGCGCTGCTTCCGGCCTCTTGTGGAGGCCTAACAGTGGTGCCAGAAATGAGCTCCGAAATGGAGCTCCTTTTTGGGGAGTGCCTTGTTCCTGCAACCACCAAACAGCTGCGGGAATGAAGCTGGGAGAAAGGGGCCGAGTGCCCCCTTTCTCTCCTGCAGCGGCTCCCTGGGGTGTCCTGGGGCATGAAGCCCGAAGGACACCCCTTTTCGCTTCTCCCTAGTCCCGAAAAGTGCTGGATTGAGGCCTTTGGGCTGCCGCTGTGGCTGCTCTGGTCCCAATATGTGGTGCAAAGGGTGGCTGCAGGCTGCCCCAAGCAAGCGGTCTGTATCCCGCTATAGTCACGAAATATGGGAAGTAAATAGAATATGAATGTGGGCTAGGCACATACATTAATATAAGTTGAGTGTATGTCCAAAAACAAATTGATCAATATTCTGCATCAGATGTATCATCAGATGTAACCAAAGTGATGGGACTCTGTGGCTGGAGATATGTCTCATAATTCGACCTACAAACCCCAACTTGTTCAGCCTGGCAGCACTCCAGTATTTCAGGAGTGCTGTAGATCAGAGAGGTAGGAAATGATGACTACAGCACTCTCCTGGTCATGGGGCACATTGAGAACAGATGGCTAGACAGACACCCTTGGGGGGTGGGTGGGTCATACCATAACTATTTGTCTCAATATACTCGGCATTTGACAGAACATTGCTGATGTCATTTCTCAGTACCTCAGTGTGCAGCACCAAGGAAACATTTCATTTGGGATTCTGGCAGGCTGCAAGGATAGATGTTTGGGGTTATGTGAAGTTGAAGCCTTTCATGGCATCCCTAGTTTTTTGTGGGTTTTTCGGACTATGTGGCCATGTTCTAGAAGAGTTTATTCCTGATGTTTCGCCAGCATCTGTGGCTGAAGATGCCAGCCACAGATGCTGGCGATACGTCAGGAATAAACTCTTCTTGAACATGGCCACATAGACCAAAAAACCTACAAAAATATTTGGGGTTATGTTCAGTCATTAATGACTATGAAAATGACTCTCCAGCAGTTATGGGACTGTAAGTCCAGCTTATGTTCTTTTAACTACTGAACAGGAGGCCAGCCAATTTCTTGAAGGGGACATCTACAAAATGACTGTTCCTGAGTAGTTAAAGCAGTGAGTTCTTCTGACTATTGAACTATAGATGGCAAATATTTGTCATTCCAAATATTCCAAAAACAAATTGATCAATATTCTGCATCAGATGTATCATCAGATGTAACCAAAGTTTAAGCCTTTTAGCAAGAGTAAGAACATACAGGATTCCAAACAGATGCAAGTTAATGAAGATTTTCATACCTGGCTCCATCGCTGCTAAAATGTCCTCCAAACGTCCCTAAAAGGTGGGGGAAGCACCTGTGTCTGAAAGCCAGGTGCACTTCCTGAATCACCATGGAAATGTGGCTTCCCCTAGCATCCCTGAATCGTCACAAGTGGAGTGAATTTCCTGTGAACACAACTATGCGTTCATAGGAAATCCTCTCCCAGGAACGTTTCAGGGACACAAAAGAGGGAGCCACGTTTCCATGGTGAGTGAGGAAGCGCACCTGGCTTTCAGACACAGGTGCTTCCCTCACCTTTTAGGGATTTTTGGATGATGTTTTAGCAGTGATGGAGCCAGGTATTAAAATCTTCAATGAGTATACTGCTAATGAAATTACACCCACTGTCCCAGATTCTACACTTTATTTATTTTATTTACATCACAACTTTCTCCCAAAACTAGGCCCCAAGGCATTCACAAAAAACAACAACAAAAAACCCCTAAAACACTCAAAACTTTATTGTCACAGTACAATTAGATATACAAAAGTATGATGTGAAAACACAACTAACAGAATGGTAATATTAAAATACTATTGAATTCAAAGCAGCAAAAGCACAGCAATAAAAAGGTTCACTAACCTATACTATATCAGGGACAAAGAGTACTGTTATAATGATCAATGCAAAAAATTAAAAGACAACAAAAAAGATAGACCAAGAGAACTCTTCTACATGAGCCAAGCAATCAAAGGGAAATTTTAACCAAGAGTAGGAACATTATATGACCTGCGGGGTAATGCACTGTATGATCAAGACAAAATAATTATATTTTGGACATAATACATTGACGAACTATATAGGAAAGATGAAAGAATAACAGATTCCTTCAAGGAAGAACATTTTGATAATGAATCCATAATTTTATAAAGTGAAATAGAAATGGATCTCAAAGCACTTGGGAGAAATAGTTCACCAGGAATATCTAACATACCAATAGAGCAGTTTCAAACTTTTAAGATAAAATTCATCTAAATGCTGATAAAAACCTGCCAACAAATATAGAAAACAAAACAATAGTCCACAGATTGGAAATAATTGATATACATTCTAATCCTCAAGAAAATGGATGACAGGGATAGGAGTAACCTTTAAACAACTGCATTAATCTCCTGTGCTAGCAAAGTTATGCTCAACATTTTATAACATTGGCCAAATATAGAGCCAGCTGGGTTCAAAAAAGGAAGAGGCACTAGAAATCATGTTGAAGCCATACTGGTATAATGGAGTACACCAGAGAATTTCAGAAGAAAATCTATCGGTGTTTTTGATTGTGCAGATCACATAAAGCTATGGATCACTCTGAAAGAAATAACTGTCCATAGCATTTGATTGCCCTGATACATACTCTGGACAAGAGATCAATGTAAGGACAGAATATGGAGAAATAGAATAGTTTCCAACTGGCAAAAGGAATCAGGCAAGGCTGCAATTTATCAGCCAGTGTTTAATTTATATGCAGAACTTATGATATGGAAAAAGTGAATAGACTCAAGGAAGGAGGTGTGAAAACTGAAGAAAAGAACATCAATACTTTAAAATATTCAGATGACATCATATTACTAGCAGAATAAAGCAAAGACTTGGAATGACTACTGATAAAAGCTAAGGAAGCAAGGTTAGGGCTGCATATTAACAATATAAAAATAAAGACCACAGATGTTTTACATAACTTAAAAGTGAATGATAAAGACATCAAAATGGTGAAAGATTTTCTGTGCCTTTGTTCAGACATTAATCAAATTGGGGAATGTAATCGAGAAATCAGAAGAAAACTACAGTTGGAAAGAGCAGCCATGATGGAACTAGATGGGATTGTGAAGTGTAAAGATATACTGATAAATACCAAAACCAGAATGCCATAATATTTCTGATTTCTGTGCATGATTATAAAAGCTGGAGAGTGTAGAAAGATGACAGGAGAAAAATCAGCGTATTTGAAAAGTACTTTGGTAATGTACTTTAACTTTTATTTTAAAAAAAGGTACCATTCCCTGGTGAACAGCAAGAGTATAATCTCTCCTGGAAGCACTGACTTGCTCTATTCTGTTATCTATCCAGCTTTTAGGATGAGCATAAACAGTTATGCCTGCTGGAATTTTGTTAAGTTCTTTGGAATTGTTTTCCTTTGCTTCGTCTTTTAGATCCTTTGTTACATGGCCCTAAGTTTTACCCTCGTCTTATCCATGGGTCATATCAAAATCCACAGTTTTGGCCCCTAAGCCTGCCCTCAACTTATCCATGAGGTCAACTTATAGTTGGGTATATACGATATTCAGTACTTCCTTCTGCTATGAGCTCTCTGACAGAGAAAGCTAAATATCTCATAAAATTACAAATCCCAGAATTCCATAGCATTGAGCCATGGCAATTAAAGCAGTGTCAAACTGCATTAATTCGGCAGTGTAGAAACAGTCAGTAGATGCTACTCCCCCCTCCTGTACTCTGAAACGTAGGCATGCACGATACCATTTCTCATTTCCCTAATGATCCATAGTCTCTTCTTTTAGAATAAATTGTTGCTGTGGATTGGCCATAAGAATGCAGTTTTAGTGCTTTCAGCTGACCTGTTTTCTACTTATTATGGTTGCTTTACCACTCAGAACTCGTGGCCTGTCTTTCTTGTCTGGTCAGTTGGGCAATGGGTGGGTAAGAAGAAATCCACTGGTTTTGAGATTCCAGAATTACCCATGTTGTATTTCCCAAGACATGTTTCAAGAGCAAGGCTTGCAATCATTCTGTATATTTTAAAATGCCTACATTTTAAAAATGTTAGGGGAGTAGTTATGGGGAAGAGGCAAAAATGACGGCATTGGCCCTCCATATAAGAATTTTGCTCCCAATGGACTTTTCCTTCAGTCCCCAGATTTTGATCATTGCAAAGAGTGAGACATGGAAGTTGGCTCACATCCAAAATTCTTATATTTGCAGTATTGATATTTTCTTAGTCCCTTTGCCTCCCCTTTCCTGAAGTTTTAAGTTACAAAAAGCTAGAAAATTTCAAGGAGGGGAGAATGATATTTGGTGAGCCAAGATCTGAATCCTATTGATTAAGTCCGCCCACAACAGATTCATTAAACTGTTGACTGGGGAGTCTATATAGAGGATAGTCCCATTGATTCAATAAGTCATTCCCTGATTTTTGTCTACTGGAATAGCTCAATCATGCAGCTTTTTATTTCACCAGTTTTCTTAAGGCATAAAAACAAACTATGAAACAAGCCTATGGATCTTTGTCTGGCATTTGAACAATCCATATCTCTCTTATCAAGAGTTTTTGGTCAACAGACTGTAGTTCAAATACTACCTACTTCACTCTTTAGATAACAAGCTAACTCTAGTTTCATGAAAATAAGCACATGCTTAAAATCTGGAGCCTTTTCACAATACACAATTGTAATGCTATTTGTCCACTTCAACTGCATGGCAATATCCTAATGAATCCTGGGATTTGCAGTTCAGTGAGGGGCATGTAGAATTCTTAACCAAGGAGCTTCTCTGGTGCCTCTGATCAAACTAAATATTCCTGGATTCCATAGGATGTTGCCATGGCTGTTAAAGTGAACTCATAGTGCTATAACTGTGTAATATGAAGGAGTCCCTGATCATTAAGGAAAGACATTCCAACAGCAGCCCTATGTCTTGAGGTTGAGTGCTCATCAGTGAAATGCCTCGTGAGGAAATGGACCTTAGGTTACTTCCTGAAACTTATTTTTGCAGGACCTGTGACTGGATACACCTATTTAATATATAGAGACACATACACCACCAATCAGATTAAACTGATGACAGAAAAGTGCCAGAAATTGGGTCTCCCACATGACTTTTTAGGTACTTTGAACTGGCCAAAGGTAAAACAGATTCTTATATAACACATTAAAGACACTGATATGCAATACTCAGCATCTGCTGCATGCTCTACCTGCTCCCCACATGGTTTGGGACTGTGCTTCAACCCAAAGGGGGAAAATATTTGGAAATTTAACAATCTCCAAATATCAGTTGGCATTCAGCAAAGGCCAGTTCAATGCAATTCCTTCAGCTATGCTAGAGGGACGTTTCCATCCAATTGAGTATAAGGATAGAATTTGTCCATGTGAAGAATGCCAACCAGAATCCCTATCTCACATTTTTTGTTTATTTTATAGGGATGATAGACTATGATTAATTACCCCTTTATTAAATAGACATCCAGGCAGAACCTCTGAATGGTAGCTGAAGTTTTTATTGGCAGGTGAGGACAAAAAGATCACAGAGGATGTCACAAAGTTTATCTTCTCTGCTATAAAAGTTTGTAAAGTCATGTGCTATAAAGGCGAGTAGTGATGTCCTCTCCCGGCTCAAACACTTATGGAAAATTGGGGTGGGTTGGATTATGAAGTGGCGAGTCTGTTAAGAAAATCCCTGTTATAATGTATTTTACATGTTCATTTATATGCTGTGTATTTACACTTGCTGCTATTTAATTTGTTGCTGTTGTTGTTGTTTTGATTTTATACTGCCTATGGTTTGTTAACTGAAATAAAGGCATTCATTCATTCATTCATTCATTCACAAAGAGATAAAGTTTTGCCTGTGTCTTCGTACAATAATTGATGAAGAATAGTCAAATCTGTAGCCTGATCCACCTGAATGGATCCATTTGTTCTTTCAGAATATTCTGTTCTGTCCCAGAACAGTCAGTCAGTATTTCATGATCATTGGACATACTTTAGGAGCTGGAGATGTGAACAAACAGAAAACATGCTAGGCCTGCACATGAACCAAGTAGACAAAAGTAGAGGAGCCAAGAAAGGTGCAAATATGTCAAATTTGAAATTAGTCATGGGTACAGGAACATGACAAAAAGTGGGACTTGAGGACAGTTTGACATGCATGGGCATAATAGTGATGATGTGGGTGGGGAAAGCATGCAGCTACCAGTATGTGCAGGCAAACTGCATGAGGTACCAGAACCATTAATTGTTCAAAATACACATCACAGTATTTAGCATTCATGGTTGTGGCTTGGCAGAATAATAGTTGATAAAGTAGATAAAGAATAATTAGGACATGATTGCTCATCAGCATTGAGTCAGCATGATCCAGTGTTTTTTTTTATCAGTAAATGTATTGAATTCTTTTCTCGTAAGCCTGTACAGCATAGTTTTCACCTCATGCTGTATACTTTATCTAGTGTCCTGGTCCCTCTTTTCTGCTACAACTTCTGGCATTTGTCTGTGTTTTGTTGGTGTGACAAATGATATGAAATGCAGTCCAGTTGGTGTTGTTATTATTGTTTCCTGCTGTTTTCCCCATTCAGGACTCAAAGCAGAGTATAACAGGCTAAAAAAATAGTTAAAATTAACAAAATAAGTGATCAAACTATTAAAATAATTTATAATCAACTAAAAACATGAGCCATTAACACACACACACACACCCCACCGGAATAACAACCACAACAAAAAGATAACAAACCCTGCACATTACATAAGGCTTGTTCTGCCTAAAATAATAGTCTTCAAAGGACAAAAACATCTTCAGCTGTTTATGAAAAGGGAGTAGAGAGAGTACAAGTCCAGCTGCTCTGGGAAGGGAGTTCTTGTTTCTGGGAGCAGCCACTGAAAAAGCCCTCTCCTGTGTTCCTACCAGATGTACCTGTGACAGTAGTGGGACAGAGAGAAGGTCTCCTGAGCAGATCTCAACACAAGCAGTTCCTCATTGGTCCTTTCAGATAAACTGGACCTGAATTGTATAGCCTTTCTGGGTCAAAAGCAGCACTTTGAACTGTGCCTGGATTGACAGCCAGTGGAGCTTTGGCAAAAAGGGAGCACTATGCTCCCTGTAGCCAGCTGAAGTTAGCAATCTGGCTTTTTGGACTAGCTAAAGTTTCTGAGCATGCTTCAAAGGCAGCCCCACGTACCATGTGTTAAAGTTATCCAACTGGGATGTAACTACATCATGTGTCACTGAGGCCAGGTGTGAGATCTCAAGGAATATGTGCAGTTGGCACATAAACTTAAACTCTGCAAATATACTCCTGGCTACCCCTGAAACATGAACTTCCACTCTCAGGGTTCAATTTAGTAGCACATCCAATCTATGTCTTCAGGGGAAGTGTAAGCCCATCCAGCACAAGCTGAATCCCTATTCCCTCACCTGCTTTTCAACTGAGCAGGCACACCCGTGTCTTCTTCTGGATTAAGGTTCAATTGGTTAACCTGCATCCAGTCAATTATTGATGACAAGCACCAATTTAGGATCCAAACAGCCTCCTTGGCTTGTAGTGGAAAGGAGTAACAGAGCTGGGTGTCATCTGCATACCGAGGCAGCAAAGCCCCAAACTTTGGACCACCTCTTGCAGTAATTCCATGTGTATGTTAAATGGCATAGGGGACAGAACCAAGCCCTGAAAGACTGCATTCTTGTTGTCGTGTGCCTTCCAGTCATTTCTGGCTTATGTTGGCCCTATCATGTGGTTTTCTTGCCATGACATTTTCAGGGGGGGGGGGTTGCCTTTGCCTCCCTCTGAGGCTGAAAGGGTGTGGCTTGCCCATTCAGTGGATTTCCATGGTCAAGTGGGGATTTGAACTCTGGTCTCCAGAGTCAAAGTCCAACACTCAAACCTGTACACCATGTTGGCCCTGAGGCAATGGACAAGGGGTTGAAGAGGAGTCTCTCAGCACCACTACCTGGTTTTGGCCATCCAAAAAGAAGCAAAAGCCACTATAGAACAGTGTCTCCAAGTCACATCCTAGTAAGGTGGGCCACAAGGATAGCATGGCTGATGGTATCAAAGGTTGCTGAGAGGTCCAGCAGAACCAACAGGAACATGCACTCCTTGTCTACCTCCCAGCATAGGTCATCTACCAAGATGGCCCAAGTTGTCTCTGCCTCATATTCAAACCTAAAACCAGGGGCTCGTTCTCACTGCGAAATAGAGTGAATTACTGATCGATTTATATGACCATCGTCCCCATTTAAAAGCGGTTCTCATTCTGGGGTGATCAATTGCAATCGCGATGAAGTGAGGCAAATGAAAAAAAACAACCAGATTTATCCTGACACTAGTTTCAACATGGTTCTTTTGAAAATAATAGATTCTGCAACTTGTTGAACAATTGCAATGATGGATCTGAATCACATCATTCTGGAAGGGAGGGACTAATGGCAGAGGTGTGTTTACCATCCCTCTTCAGTTTTTGGTAGATCCAGCATTCCCCCCCTCTCTCAGTGCTGCCTTTCTGCTTGTGGTGTGACCAAGGGGTGCTTTTTAAAAAAAATAAAAATTAGTTCATAGGAAATTCGATTTATTGATGTTGCAAAACCAATGAATCAAATTTTCTATGAATAATTTTTTTTTAAAAAAGACCCCTGCCATGCCTCGATTGGGTGATCCAGGTATGGTAGGGCTCTGAATGGGACCCATGGGTCCCCCCCGCCATGCTTGGATCAGGTGATCCAGGGATGGCAGCGGCCTTTTTTTTTAAAAAAAAATTAAATTCATCAAATATTTGATTCATTGGTTTCACAACTACTTGCTGCACTTTGATTGTGAGTAGCTGCAAAAACAATGATCACATCTTCTATCATTTTTTAAAAAATGGATATATAATTGTTCCCAAGCTGGGTTGCCCAGGCTGCTGCTTATGTCACTGATGATGCACAGATGATTGACATGCATTTTGAAGTGGTGCAAACTAGTGAGGACAACAATTGTGCCAAAAAAGAAGCAATTATAGGAGAGGTAATGAAAAGATCCGCTTTTATAGTGGGAATGATGGACCTTTTGGAATCGATTTACCGACATGGAGCGAACATGAATTGCACACCAATTCAAATTTAAGTGGGAATGACCCCCTGATTGAAATGGTTACAGTCATCCAGAATGTACATTTACTTGTTTAAAAAAATGTGTTGATGAAGCCATTGATTTCTGGATGCAACAAACGTGAATATTTAGAGGTTGGAAGTAATGACTTGCAAGTGACTGGCCACATTACCACACTGCCCTCTTACAGTGCTGCTATTCCTCTTTTACTGCTCTGGCTGCCTCCAGTTGCATGCTGAGACTTGTAGTTCAGTGAGGGCTAAAAGCTCTCTGGTTGAGAATTTTAAACACCCCTCCCCAAACTGCAGAGCCTAGAATGCAACAAGAGGCAGCCAGAGCAGTTAAAGTAGAATAGCAGCATTATAAGTGTGTAGTGAGGTAATCTAGATAGCCATGTGTCAAGAGAAAGTGGAATGCAGAATCTTAGAGTTAGAAGGGACTGCAAGGACTATCTAATCTAAACTGCTGCCATGCAGCAATACACAACCAAATCACTCCTGAAAGATGGCTATGCAACCTCTTTAAAAGATCTCCAAAGATGAAGAATCCCAAAAGTAATCAAGAGTGATGTAACTGACTTGCTGCAACAAGTAATTGTTTCCAGTTACTTTCAAGAATTATTTTAAGACATTTTAGAAGCATTTTTTGACAGGATTTTTTCCGTTTTTATGCCATTTGGCTATCATAGCTAAGGTTTCTGTCTCGGTCTCTCCAAAAACAAACAAACAAGAAAAATGTTCAAAGTAATAGAAGCATAATGAGCAAACAAGTAATACATTCAAAGTTATAGAAGAGCAATGAGCATCACAAGCAATAGAACAAGTTACTCCCCCCCCCCATACTTTAATGAGTAATAATTTACTTTGTAAATAGTCATGGAAACACATTAGTTTTAAAAAGTAACTTTCCAAGCATTGCTGGTATGTCCCTGTTGTCTGCAGAGCAAACTCTTGGAGATATGTGACTGACTTTAGAGAGCTAGTCTGCATGGAACAAAGATACATACAGATGTCCATATAATCTAAACATTTCTTTTTGAGGAGGGGCTGCTTGTGCTTCCAGCTTTCTCTCTCTCTCTCTCTCTCTCTCTCTCTCTTTTTTTTTTTGGTCAGAGGGCTGAGCCAGTAACCAAACAGGAAACATTGGGGGGAGCATTTGCCCAAAGCAACAGGGACACTCCAGGATAAGCAATGGTCTCTCTCCTTTATCGCGCCAAAGTAGAGAGCAAATTTTAAAAGTATGGGAGAGAGACCAGAATGACTCAAGTTAGTATCTGACTTAACAGCATCCAGGATTATAGTTTTGCCCTCACATAAAACTCAGTAGCAATCTTAATGGCCAAGCGGTCAGGGCTGTGGTTGTACATTTCATCCAACTTCGACATATTTACAATTGTATCCCGCAGAGTACGAATGATAATACAAGAAACTTCTGGAAAACCACATGGTGCTGGAGAAGATACAGACCCATTCTTGGGCTGGAAAATACTAGAGTGAGATGTGAAGTGATCCCTCGGGCACCACTGCTTCTGGGAAAGGCAGCCCCCAAGCCATATGGCTAGGGCAAGGAAGGGAGGATGGGAGAGATTTACAAAGCCGTAGAAGACTTTGGGGATGAATTAAGTTACATAGAACAGCTTGAATGATGCATAACTGTCTTTGCAAAAAAGAGAAGTGTTGCTAAACATTGACACAAAGCAACAGAGGGCCAGGATTTTTTATATACCAATGAAGTGGGGTCATTGGCCTTTACTTTGAGCGCAATGTTCTTGGCAGGTGATATTTCAAAAGGCAGTGACATCCATGTACAGTGGAAACAGCCGCTGGTAATTGGTTTGACAGACTGCCATGCTTGTTGAATGAATACCATTCTGTGCAACAGAATTGCAGCCACTTACTAGCAGGGGTGACTCCTATCTGTGAGAATCTCAGGCTTTCTCACTGCTCTCCAGTCCTATTTTGTAAAGGTTTCTTATTGTTGTGTGCCTTCAAGCCCTTTCCAATTTATGGCAATCCTAAGACGACCCTATCCTGGGGTTTTCTTGGCAAAATTTGTTCTAAGGAGGTTTGCCATTGCCTTCCCCTAAGGCTGAGAAACTGTGATTTGCCCAAGATTACCCAGTTGGTTTTATAGCCGAGCTGGGAATCAAATCCTGATCTCCAGAGTCATAGTCTAATACTCAACTTCTCTGAAAAAAATCTCCTACTGTTACCACTTCATTACCAGCTCAGAGTTTTGCAGTATATAATCCTTTACAAGTAATGACTCATGGGCAGCATGATGCCCCTCTCATTCTTGCACCCTGGCTGTCACTGGTGCCTGCATGGCCAGGATAACCTGGGAGTAACCCAGGATATCCTGACCCGAAAACTGCTCTGGCCTCTCTCATTACCTGGGGCCCTCCATTAAGGTGCTGGGAGGATGTTTGCACATGCATCTCACTGGGTCACTCGGTGCAGCTATTGCTGCTGTGCATTGTTTGAGTGTCTTGTTTGGAGATCAGAGCAAGGCACTCAGCATCAATCACAAGGCTGGGTGCATCATTCTGACCTCAGATTGAGTGATGTGGCAATGGTGGCAGTGCCAGGTGGCACTGTGAGGCATATTTTAAACAGCTTCCCCACATCATCCAGAGCAACTAGTGACGCATATACAGTCCTCTTTTGCCTTACATGGGGAATCCATTCCGGACCCCCTTGCGAAAGGCAAAAAACGCATATACTCGAGCCCCATTAGATGTAATGGGGCATGTGCACACTACGTGGCCATGAACGCACACCATTCTCCTGATCTCCCGGTAGCTTCCGAGTAAGCTGGAAGCCACCTATAATGAGCCCGTGTATGGTGCAGGCTCACTGTATGTTTCTTCAAGTTACCTGTCAATTTATGGTAACCCTATGCATTTCACAAGGTTTTCTTAGGCAAGAAATACTCAGAGCTGGTTTTGCTAGTTCATTCCTCTGAAATATAGCCTACAGCACCTAGTAGTCACTGGCAGTCTCCCAAGTTACTTGGCAGGTCTTTCCCCAGGCCCAATTACTAACTAGGGCTCACCCTGCTTAGCTTCCAATATCAGATGAGATCTGGTGCCTTTAGGTTATGCGGATGAGTAAATCTAGACAACTGTTCCATATTCACAATCACTATTTAGTCATGACCGTGACACCATCCACAATCATGACTCTGATGTAGTAAAGCAACCTCCACTGGCCTGAACCACCCCATTCAAGCCCAACCTCAACCTAAGTAGCTGATACAGAATCCTGGATAACAACAAGTAATTCTATATTGTGTCTTTAAATTAAAATAAAATAATAATAAAATCTTTATTTTTATCCCGCCCTTCCAGAAAGACCAGGGCGGCTTACAAAAGTGCAATGAGTGCACACAAATACAAGTTAAAAACACAAAACACCAATACATCAGTACAACAATAAAACTAAAAGCAGCAATAAAAGCCCCATCGCCCGTCCTCATGGCCACGGAAGAGGAGGGGAGGCCCACAGGATCTTAATCGGGGAATGCCTGCTTAAATAGGAAGGTCTTGAGATCCTTCCTAAATTGGGCCAGGGTGGTAGATGAGCGGAGCTCGGTGGGCAGCGTATTCCAAAGGGCTGGGGCAGCTATAGAAAAGGCCCTTCTAGAAGTAGAAGCTAGCCTGGCCCCAGGCACCTTCAGCAATTGCTGCCCAGATGTTCTGAGGGTGCGAGGCGGATTGTACAGGGAGAGGCGGTCCTTTAGGTATCCTGGGCCCAAGCCATTTAGGGCTTTATAGGTAATAACCAACGCCTTATATTGAGCTCGGAAGCGAACGGGCAGCCAGTGAAGGTCTTTAAGTACAGGTGTTATATGGCTGGTCCTGGATACACCAGTGACCAGCCGGGCTGCCATATTCTGTACCATTTGAAACTTCCGAGTTTGGTATAAGGGTTGCCCCATGTAGAGTACATTGCAGAAGTCCAATCTCGAAGTTACCAGAGCATGTACCACAGTTTCTAGGTCCCTCCGGTCCAGATATGGGCGCAGCTGGCGAATCAGCCGAAGCTGGTAACAAGTGCTCTTGACCGTCGCATTCACCTGAGCAGTCAGGTGGAGCGACGAGTCAAGAAGCACTCCCAGACTGCGCACGGAGTCCTTCACAGGGAGCGTGACCCCGTTCAGGACAGGTGGAACCACCGCCATTCCTGGACCGGGGGAACCTATCACTAGTACCTCCGTTTTCTCTGGATTCAGTTTGAGTCGGTTTTTCCTCATCCAGTCCATTACTGACTCCAGACAGGCCACGAGAGGAGAGACGCCATCCCCGGTCACTGCATCAGTCGGAGACATAGAGAAAATAATCTGGGTGTCATCAGCGTACTGATAACCCCGCGCCCCATGTCTCCGGATGATCTCTCCCAGCGGTTTCATGTAAATGTTAAATAGCATGGGAGACAGAATGGCTCCTTGAGGGACCCCGGTTTTAAGGGCCCGCTCGCTGGAGCACACGTCTCCCAGCTGCACCATCTGGGACCTCCCAGAGAGGTAGGATCGGAACCACTGGAGCGCAGTGCCCCCGATTCCCACCTCAGCCAGGCGTCCCAGAAGGATACCATGGTCTATGGTATCGAAAGCCGCTGAGATGTCCAAGAGCACCAACAGGGACACGCTTCCCCGGTCAGCGCTCAGACGGAGATCATCGACCAAGGCGACCATGGCCGTCTCAACCCCGTGACCCGCCCGGAAGCCAGTTTGAAATGGATCCAGATAATCCGTTTCATCCAAGACCGTCTGAAGCTGGAGCGCAACCGCCCTCTCGATCACCTTCCCCAAAAATGGTAGCAGCGAAACAGGCCGATAATTGTTATGTACCAGGGGGTCAAGGGAGGGCTTTTTTAGGATCGGTCTTACGATGGCCAATTTAAGATCCGATGGAAATCGCCCATCCCTGAGAGAGGTGTTGATAATCCGGCGTAACAAAGTAGTTACCACCGGTCCCCCCTGGGCCGCTAACCATGAGGGGCAGGGATCAAGAGAGCAGGTTGTTTTCCGAACACTTCCGAGGATCTTGTCCACATCCTCGGTACTCACCAACTCAAACTGATCCAGTGTAACATAGTCCACGGAGGCTCTGGACACTTCTACCTCAGGCTCTGCCATAATGTTGGCGTTCAGACCTTCGCTTATACGAGAAGTTTTATCCACGAGAAGTTTTATCCACGAAAAAGTTGTTAAACAAGTCACAGCAGGCCTTAGAAGGTTCAAGGATCTGGTTCAGGGCGGGAGGGAGCTGAGTTAGAATAATATATTTTTTTTTCAGATTTTGCTTTGATGAGCAAATTCAAGTCTAGAGAAATTTGCTTGAGAATTCCTTGTCTCAGATTGATTTAGACCTATATGCTCCATAATAACCGAAGCCAAAGACAGGGGTGTAAATTTTCTTCTCAAGAAAGTCATTTGCAGCTGCAATTATTTGCTTCCTCCAACATTCTTGCAGAGCCACAGAAGATGCAACTGTGAGTGCTTTCAGGACAAAGACTGGGCTGAGGGCAATGGGACACTCAGCTCTAGTGGCCATTTAGTCAGAGAATCCCTAAAATTTCAGATCAACACAGTTGCTGTTTAGAGAGGAGCTCACATTGGTCTAACAATTGCAAAAAGAAAACTCAGAGTATAATTACTAGAGTAAAGGTGTGTTCTGGAGTGAATATGCATGATTTGACAACAAAGGTTACACATATTCATTCTTGCTTTCTAGATGGGGAATTATACATGCTTTCTAGTGAGGGTAGCAAGCTCATTCAGAGCTTGAAGTTATATTAAAAAAGTAATCAGTTATAGTTATTGTCTTCAAGCACTCCATGAAGTAGTTAATTAACAACACTGATATAGATATATACACACACTCTCTCTCTCTCTCTCTCTTCTCCAAAGTAAGTACTTGCTTTCTTATGTTATCTGGGGCTTCTATGCTTTGACAAAGGTCAATGGATAGTTTAAGAGGTGACTGGAAGGAGAAAATCAATTGATTCAACATCACTCTAGGCAAAACCTGATTAGAATCGCACATCACCTTATTCTTCCAGTGTGCAGTCTCCAGTTTTTTGTTTTACAGACCCTATAGTTTTTCTATTCCTGCATGGCAGGGGGTTGGATTTCATTACCTTTTAGATCTCTTCCAACTCTATGATTCTGTGATTCATATCTGGCCAACATGGTTTTGGAGCTTTTATGTTTTCTCTTTCTCCCTTCATTCTATAATGCCCAACTTAATGGAAGGGTTCTAGAAAACCCAAATGTTTCCATAATTCAATATATTAGTTATCTAATAAATCTATTTTCAGATCCTGATTTTTGTGTTATTTTGTTCTCGGACTGTATTGCTATGTTTCAGTTAGTTTTAGTACTTTTTTTTAAAAGAATCCGATTTGGTGAAGAAAGAGTCAGGTGCAGGCCAGCCCTTAGGGGCAGTCTGTTCAGCCCCTCAGTTACAATTGTAATGCAATGTATTTATTGCAAAAATAAATTAATCTCAAGTAACTAATTATTTTCCACATATTGTGTGCAAGATCTGGGCTCATCTCTAGTGTGATTAGAATGTAGGGTGCAGCCACACTATAGAAATTATGCAGTTTGACACCACTTTAACTGCCATTGTTCCACCCTGGGATCTGCAGTTTTCTGAGGCATCAGTGTGCTTTCACAGAGAAGGCTAAAGACCTTGTAAAACTAAAAATCCCAGGATTCCATAGGATGGAGCTACAGCACTCAAAGTGATATCAAACTGCATTATTTCTACATAGTGTGAGACACAGGATTTTAACAGATAGGCATGCTGTGCCAGCCACAGCTTGGCAAAGTTAGTTTTTAGCACTATAATTCCCAGAATGCCCCCAGCCAACATAGCTCCTGGCTTTGTTGGCTGGTGTGTGTGTATGTGAGTTTTATTCTAAAATGTAATTTTCCCAAGATCATCTGGGGTCATCTGAGGCACATGGCAGGTGAGGTGTGATTTTGACAACTCCCTAACACGGGCCACTTGAGCAAATGGGATAGCATTTTGCGAGAGGACTTTTCAGTTCAAAGAAAAGGAAGATTATTGCATCCAGTGCTTTGTTCCTTAAAATCCAGGTCCACAGTTTAACTAGAGTAGTTTATTTTCTGAGATCTTCAAACTCATAACAAGGATTAATGGACAGTTTGTAAATTTGCAGAGAAAAGGGATATCCACTTGCAATACTAAACCCAATGCAGACTGACACTGGAAAGAGGGATAGAGACAGATAATATAAATATTGAATAGATAGAGAGAGATAGGCAGATAAATAAAAATAGTACCTAGGAGTTTATGATGTATTCTAGAAGACTAACAATTGCAGCAGAACTGCATATATTTTAAATGCAAACTAATCTGGAAAACAGTCAGAGCATGTTTGGGAATGAAGGCATGCAACATTTGGTTTGTCTCAAAACTGATTTACCTATCCATCTCTTTGGCTCAGGAACTTTTCAGCAGAGAAGTTGATATGGAAATATGAAAGTAGAGCATTTGATACCCCTGGGGACCACATTGGGATTGCACACAGTATCTGCTTAACAACCACTGGAGAGAAATTGATATTTAAGCCACGCCTTGTTGTATGTGAGCAGTTTAATCACTGGTATTATTTGAAGTGTGGTTGCATTTTCAGGATACCCAAGAAAAGACAAAGCAGAGGCATGACTGTGATCAAGGGTCACATTTAGAATAGCAAAGTATTCTTGATCTAGCTGACAGTAACCAAACAAGTCCATTAAAAAAACAGCACATGAATGCCTCTGAAGAAGTCTACAGTTTTAATCATTGATCTTTTATTGTTAAATTTTGACAGAAAGATACTTTTTTGGATTCTGAAAAGAAATCTTTATCATTGCTGACTGAGAAAAGACACCTTAAATTTAGTAGCAGTCTTGCCAGGGAGAAATAGATATTTCTATTGTAGTTATAGGAGACAAATAGAGGTTTTGATCTGTCCCTAAATTAAAACCCATTTAATTCCTAATTTCTATTCCTTCTCTTTCTTCTTTTGATCCCTGGCCATTATTTTTTTAAAAAACAAAACAATACAAAAGCACAGTTCAGCACTGTAGCAGTTTAAGGGTAGTATGAAAGTGATGGAGCCAGTTTTGCCTAAATCAAACACAGAGCCTTGAAAAATTCACCTTTTTGGATAATAACTGCCAGAATTCCGTAGCCAGCATGGTCACTGAACACTGTACAAAATGTTACTTTTCTAAGGTCTCAAAAAGAAGCATCTGTCACACAGTGAAGTAGAATGTAGAACAAAAGCATGGAGGGGGGGGGGGTAGGACTGCATCTGCCAGCCTCACATTGATTTCTACACATTCTGTGCAAACTGAACAAGTGAAAGAATGGATGCTTGGGGAGAGTAACCACAGTCTTTTTCTGCTTTCATGTGTTTTTCCTGTGAGCAATTTCATCATGTGGCTAGTGCTAGAAACAAAAATGGATGACTGTCAGTTTCAGAATCATAGCCATGCTAATCTGGAATATCAGTATGCAAAAGGATCTTTTAGCACCTTTGAGACTAGCTGAGTGAAAGCTGTTACAGCATAAGCTTTTGTAGACATGAGTCTATTTCCTGATCTGCATCTGGGAAAGTAGTCCAAGTCTATGAAAGTTTATTCTGTGGAAGCTTATGCTTATCTTTTGCTCAGCTAGTCTCAAAGGTTCTAGAAGAGCCCATTGCATTCCGTCAATTTCAGTTTCATAGTTTCACCATCTAATGTTTGTTCTACCCCATTATCTGCATCACTTGGTACCTTTTTGAAAAAGGTCACATAAACACTTGAATGAATTGTCAAACTTTCTCTAGTACACACAGATCTGACCCACTGTTGCCCAAGTGTGTTACTCTATTTGTGTAGAGTAACACACTGTTACTCTATACAAATGAGAGCAGGATGTAATTTTTTCCAATTATTACATGCAATTTTGTATACTTTTGCCTCTAATATGTGAAATCCTGTACTCACTTTCCCCTAATATTCATTCATTCATTCATTCATTCATTCATTCATTCATTCATTCATTCCATTCTGTCTTCTGACTTTAATTTGTCCAACAGTAATAGTTTTCTGGACCAACTCCAAAAAGTTGAATGAATATAATATAATGCAATAATAGTGAACTACAACATAGTTAAAAAAACAAAAACAAAACATAGGAAAGTATCTACAACCAGCCATGAAACTGAAATTTAAAGGAAAAAAATCTAAAACATCTGTGAGAAAAAGAAGATCTTTTCAGGGCAGTGAAAATATAACAGGTACTAGATGATCCTCCTTGGGGTCTATAAATCTATAAATACATTTATATGCACATTTTTGTATCCACTTGTATCCAGAAAAAATGTATCCAAAAATATTTTTTTTTGCAGACTTTAGAAAAGTGTGAATACTGAATGCTACCAGTTTTATTCCAGTTTTTGCAGTGGTGGCTGGTGAATTCCAAGTTGTGCCACAGTGAATCCATTCTTGGATTTAGTTAGCACTCTAAAGGGGCTACCCAAAGCTCCTAACCTATTTTGGGATTATGATTCATCACTTTGTATAACTCCTTTACAGTGTAGACTAGAATCCAAAGTGAGTTCACAGCCTGACTGACATGGAAGCAGCCACTTTCCATCTACAGTATATTGATTTGGGAAGTTCTTACCAAAATGAAAACAGAATGAGATTGCTATGATGGTCTGGATTTATGTAAAAATGTTCTGTTTATTACATAAATTAAGGTAAGGTAGAGTCAGCATGGTGTAGTGGTTTGATCATTGGACTATAGTTGTGGGGATTAGGGTTTGATTCCCTGCTTGATCATGGAAACCCACTGGGTGGTCTTGGGCAAGTCACCCTCTCTCAACTACAGAAAACCCCGAGATAAGTTCACTTTAGGGTTGATATAAGATGGAAAAGACTTGAAGGCACACAACAACACAACAAGAATGCCTATGAATGTAATGTATAGTAAATGAAATAAGGTAAGTGATCTGTACAGAGCCAGCATAACATAGTGGTTTGAGCATTGAACTATGACTCTGAAGATGAGGGTTTGAATCTCCACTCAGTTGTGGAAACTCACTGAGTGAACCTAGGCAAGTCACACTCTCTCAGCTCCAGAGGACAAAAGGCAAATCCCTTCTGTGCAAATTTTGGAAAGAAAACCCTGTGTTAGATTCACATCAGGGTCACCATAGGCTGAAATGACTTGAAGGCATGCAACAACAAAATGATCTCTTGGAAGGAGGTGAGAGTATGGAATGCTGGGAATGACTGGTGATTTGGCTGAAGGTCTGAAGGGATTTGAAAAGGCCAAGTGAAGGTCTCACTAGTAAACCCCATTGAGTTCAACATAACTCATTCCTAAGTAGGTGTGCACAGGACTGCTGCCCAAGTGAAATTTTCTGGAACATCCAAACAGAAGGCTCATAGTGAATGCAAACTCATGCTCTTAGTACAAAATTCCTGATTAAAGTGCTGCTTTACTGATAGAGATCTTATTTCATTTACCCAAATGGATTAAACTGCATATTCTTTTTAACATCCCCTCACTCTAATTAGGCAGACAGACACACTTCTGACGATTCAGCACTTTTAAAGTAGGAAACCTAAAGAGACATGAAATACACCTTCAAGCAAAAGGCCTCGAGGAACAGCTTTTCCAGTTTTGCCATGCCTGGGCAGCAGAAACACAGTTATGGGATTAACCTCTTCAGCTCAGCCTTGCTGATTTTTTGATAAAGATGTATCTTTTTCTTTCTCCTCCTCCTCGTCCTCCTCTTCTTCTACTAGTTTAGGACAATGCAGAATTTAACAGCTTCAAGACAAGCAGAACTTCAAAAGTGGAGTTTTCCCCATCTGTGGAACAAGAGGCCAGCTGACTGTGCAGGGCTGGCACAAGATATTTTCTGTCTGAAGCAAAGGGCAAAATGATACTCTTTAATTCCAAGCACAGAAACCAGCTCGACTGTGCCATTGACGCCTACTCCAACACTGGCATTGGAGCACACTTTTCAAAGGGCACCAGCAGATAGCAAGATGACTTAGAGAATGCGGGGCAGTGCATGTGGTACATACAGTTCTGTTTACCTAAAACCCTGCTAATACTTGCTATCTCCACTGTAGTATCTGCTGTCTGAAGCAGCCACTTCACTCTCCTTCATGAGAAGGTTGGCCTCATTGTGGAAATAAGTGAGAATGTATGTGTGTGAAAGGATCTTTTAGCTTCTAAATGTGGCTTGTAAAACCCAGAAACTGCACTAAGGATGCTATCAGACAAGGAAAATTGGAAGTATAATCCAATGGCAATCTGAACGCAATCATGGGGTTTAACATTATTGCGTGATAGACTACCACACGCAATTTTGGGCAATGGGAAGTCAGTCCGATTGCAATCATGGGGTTTCACGTTATTGCGTGATAGACTGCCACACGCAAATTCGGGCAGTGGCAAGCTATTTTCGGGCAATGGGAAGTCAGTTCGAACGCAATTTGAATCACGTAAGTTCGCTGAACTAGCAAATTCACATGACTGCGTTCTGGTCCCACTTTCTTTTCATTTGAAATTTAGAGAAATTCCTCCCGTGTGATAAACTACTTAGACTATCTTAAGTGTCAGATTATGGTTTAAAAGCAGGTGTGGGAATAATTGGCTCTCCCGGTATTGTTGAATCATAACACCCAGCATTCCTTCCCCTTGGTTATGCTTGTGAGCACTTCTGGATATTGTAGTCCAACAACACTCAAGAATAATGCCAGAGGCTTTGCTGGCTAGGAGATGCTGGGAATTGTAGTTCAAAAATGGAATTTTGCCAGGTTTTGCCCTAGTCCTACACTGACATTCTAACTGCAACTTGTTAGAACAACTGGCATTGTCCTTTTATGATTTTATATAGCACCTGAAGAAGGGCTTAAGAGTACACACAGGTCAATATGCGTTGCCCCTCTTTCTTTTAAATACTACTAATAATCTCCTGAGCATCTTGAGATATTGACTACCATTCAAGAGTTGCATATCCCAGTTTGATTCCCTGTTTGACCATGGAAACTGACTGGATGACCTTGTGCGAACCATACACTCTCAGCCCCAGAAAAACCTATGATAGGGTGTGCCTTAAGGTCACCATAAGTTGGAAACAAACTGAAGGCAAACAACAACTGCAACAAAGATTCATTAAAGGACTCATTAGGTATCTTCAAAGATCCTCCAGTCCCCCAAGATCACATCCTCTGCAGAATGTGATCTTTCTTTGACCTTTTGAGGATTAGTCACTTGTCCTCTTACATATTCTTCTTCTGTGCCAGATACTAGAAGAAATCATATAAATATTTCTCTACCTGTTATACTTCTTCTTCTTCTTCTTCTTCTTCTTCTTCTTCTTCTTCTTCTTCAAAGCAGACAAGGTGCCTGAGTCTGGACTGAAACATGAGAAATTTTTTTGAGTAAAACCATTCAGAGTTCCACCCAGCTCTTTCATATACATACGCTGAAATCCATGCTGGAAGAGCACGTCATGTGCACTGGAAGAACTAATGGGGTGCATGCCATGGCGCGTGTGCGCTGCCACACCAGTGTGCACCACGGAATGGATCCCTGTGTAAGGGGAAGGCCCACTGTATCTGAGGAAAAACAAGGAAATGACTTACCCAGTTTTGCCACTTGGGTGTTACTCTGCAATGGCAACAGATAACATTGCAGGATCTATCATCTTAAGTCCTGCCACCCACTGTTGAACTTCAGGAAGACCTTTTCATTCCTCAGTAAAGGAGATTTTAATTTGAACTTGAAGACTTGGAACACAGACAAAAAGCAACTTCTAATTTGCAAATGTATATATAACTTAATGAAAAATTAATCAATGTCTAAGTCTGTATATCTTTTCAGATTCTTTTCACAAAGCTATACTTCCTAATCTGAGGAAAATGAAGCTATGTGTGTTCACTTTTTAAGTCTTTTGGTTCCTAGAAGAGATCATGCTGGCTCCTTTTAAATCATGGATAGACAATGTGGGGGCTTCTGCATATAGCTAGGCTGTCACTCTCAGTATCCCTCGCCATTAACCACATTGGCTGGGGGCTGATGAGAGTTGTAGTCAAATAACATTTGGAGAGTCACAGTTGCCAAATCTTGTTTTAGATCAAATTGAATTGTACAAAAGAATGGTAGTGTCTTCATGGGCCAAGATAGTCCAGAAGCAGCATGGAGTATCCTGGCCTTGGAGCTGCTCCAACCTCCCGCTCTTACCTGGGCCCCTCTGTTCCAATGGTAGGTGGCTGTTCATATGCATGTCCCACTGTGTCACCCAGTGCAGCCACTGCTGCCACACTTTATTTATTTATTTATTTATATCCCGCTCTTTTCCCAGGACTGGGACTCACAGCGGCTTCACAGCAATTAAAAACAAACAAACAAACAAACAAACAAACAAACAAAAAGTACAATTAAAACATTTTTAAAATAAATAGATAAATGACATGCATTAAACAGAATGATTAAACTAGTCCAACATTCCTGCCTGTTCTTATAGTGATTCCTTAAATGCCTGTTTGAACAGGTAGGTCTTCACCTGCCGTCGGAAAGCCATCAAGGATGGAGCCGTTCTTATCTCCCTGGGCAGGGAGTTCCAGAGTCTAGGGGCAGCCACTGAGAAGGTCCTCTCTCGTGTCCCCACCAAACGTGTTTGTGAAGGTGTTGGGATGGAGAAAAGGGCTTCTCCAGAGGATCTCAGAGTCCGGGCAGGTTCATACCACGAGAAACGGTCTGCCAAATAATGTGGACCTTAGCCATGTAGGGCTTTGTAGGATATAACCAGTACCTTGAATTGTGCCCGGGAATGAACTGGCAGCCAATGAAGCTGTTTCAATAGGGGAGTTGTATGGGCTCTCTAATCGGCGCCTGTTAACAGCCTGGCAGCAGCTCTTTGAACCAGTTGAATTTTCCAAACACTTTTCAAAGGCAGTCCTATGTAGAGCCCATTACAAGGCATGTACCACCATGGCCAGATCTGGCTTCTCAAGGAACAGGCGCAGTTGGTGCACAAGTTTTAAATGTGAGAAAGCACTCCTGGTCACAGCAGAGACCTGGCCGTCCAAGTTTAAAGGTGAGTCCAAGATTACCCCCAAACTGCGAACCTGTGTCTTCAGGGGGAGTGTGACCCCATCTAACACAGGTTGGATCCCTATTCCCTGATCTGCCTTCTGACTGACCAGGGGCACCTCTGTCTTGTCTGGATTAAGTTTCAACTTGTTTGCTCTCATCCAGTCCATTACTGAAGACAAGCACTGGTTTAGAACCAGGACTGCCTCCTTGGATTGAGGTGGGAAGGAGTAGTAGAGTTGAGTGTCATCTGCATATTGATGACATCGCACCCCAAAATTCCGGACAACCTCTCCCAGCGGTTTCATGTATATGTTAAACAGCATAGGGGACAACACAGAACCTTGAGGGACCCCACAGGTCAATGGACAAGGGGTCGAACAGGAGTCCCCCAGTACCACCTTTTGAGTTCGCCCCTCCAGGAAGGAACGGAGCCACTGTAGAACAGTACCTCCAAGCCCCAAACCAGAGAGGCGGTCTAGAAGGATACCATGATCGATGGTATCAAAAGCTGTTGTGAGGTCCAGAAGAACCAACAGGGACACACTCCCTCTGTCCAGTTCCCTGCGTAGGTCATCCACCAAGGAGATCAAGGCTGTCTCTGTTCCATAGCCAGGTCTGAAACCAGATTGAAATGGATCTAGATAATCCATTTCATCCAGAAACCCCTGGAGTTGGGAAGCCACCACATGTTCCAGAACCTTGCCCAGAAATGGTAGGTTAGACACTGGCCGATAGTTATTCATTATTGTGGGATCCAATGATGACTTTTTTAACAGAGGCCTCACAACAGCCTCCTTTAGGCAGGATGGAATTCTGCCTTGTTGTAGGGAGGCATTGATTACTTCCTTTACCCACTCAGTCAGTCCCCCTCTGGCCTGTTTAATAAGCCAAGAAGGACAAGGGTCCAAGACACATGTGGTGGCTCTTATCTTTCCAAGGATTCTGTCCACATCATCAGGCTGCACAAGTTGAAAAGTATCCATTAACACTGGACTAGTAGGAGGCAAGGTAACATCCACTGACATTGTATTAATTGTAGCATCCAATTTGGACCGAATCTGAGTGATTTTATCTGCAAAATGATGAGCAAATTCTTCACAGCGAACCTTACTTACTCTGAGGTGTGCACAAGGCACCCAATATCAGTTACATGGCTGGGTGTCTTGTTCTGGCCTCAGAGCAAGTGGTGTGCTGCAGTTGTGGCAGCATCAGATGGTACAGTCGGCTATGCATACAAAGAGCCACCCAACATCAGAACAGAAGGCTTGTCATCTTCCAGGAAGATCTGAAGCAACTAGGGACTTAGGGGCTGTACACACTATCCCTAAGGGGTGGCCTACAGCTGCCCTTTTTAGTGCCAGATCAGGGCTGTGACAACTGCACACCATGGCCCCGATCTCGCCTTTCTGCAAGCACAAAAAGGTGCTGCAAAAAGTGGCTCCTTTCTGTGCTGCAGAAAGGGTGCTGGGGCTGGGGCTTTTCAGCACTCCTTTGGTGCTGCATCAATAGACACAGTGCCAGAGGAGCACCGTGATGCCGCCCGCTGTGTGGTGTGGCATGCGGCATCACACTGGTCTGGGGGCGTAGTTGAGGAGTGCATTGTATGGGTGTCATGCCCCAACTCCACCCCCAGGTCGGCCTTAATGTACAGCCTCACAGTTATCAGATGGTTATGCTCTGGCTTTAGTGTTGATTGAGGATTGGACCCTGCATCATCTGGCTCCCACCAAGAGGATGTGAGGAAGCCATTTTATTTGGCCCATGCAGACAGGGATTCACTAGGCCATACAACCTCAGCTCTTGGGAGACTGAACTGTGCGCAATTTTATGGGCAGAGCAGTGTGTTTGGGGAAGGTTATTACATCAGATTATTCTTGGGTGATGATGAATTCTTCAGCAGTTTCTCAGGGATGGAACTCATTATTAGCAATACCAGTACAAGATACTTCTTTCCTTCCTCCTTTGCCTCCCCCCACCCCCTGGGCTGGCATATGCAAATACAGTAGTAAGAAAACACTACATCAGTGCATGGGATGAAAGTTAGAATAAATGTCTTCACTTTATAGTGACAGAACTAGACAATGGATTGGATTCAGACATTGGTTTCAACAGCTGTCATGTATCCATGGCTAAGTCTGGAACCAACTCAGCAACTAGGAGCACAGCAACAGCAACCATGGGGTTGTTCAAAGCCAGAAACAAACAGAGATCCTGTTCTACACCAGAAAAGTGTAAAGCTCTGCTAGTGTGTTTACCTAAACAACACAAATGTATGATGGCAAAGTTCGGGCAATGTTCTGTCAGCTATCCCAATGTCCATTCCAATAACATGAGAAGACACAGCTATGCTTGCAAGCTTTGAAACCATCCTCTGGTACAGAGGACAAAAGAACAGCTTGCCTAAAGAGCTATTTGGTGCCTTCTTTTACAAGCATGTAAAGTGAGGTAGGCAGTACACATGCTGTAGCTTCCCAGGCAGCAGTAGAGGGCTGGAGCCACTCTGTCACAGCCACTAATGACTGAAAGTGATATCACATCACTTCTGGTTTTCTTCTCAGCTATTTTGGCAATGGGAGCAGGAATTTCTTGCTGTTTCTGCATATGTGACCCCTCTAAATAGGATTTTAAAAGTTGTTTTAAAGTAATATGAAGTGCTTTTTTCTGCTTAAGGTTGTTTTTTTTTTTTTTGCCTGAACAGGTTTTTTCGGGAGCTATTGGAAACTGGGGAATCAGTGGGAGTCCCAGGGGTGCATTAGACCCTGTCCCAAGGGCTCCACAATTATCACCTTGGTGTAAAGATCACAACCATCAACATAACCAAGAATTATGCTAGCCACACTCATCAGAATTGCTTTGCTTTAGTACATATTTAAGGTGTGACAATTGGGAAAGGATGACCTTGTCTGTATGGGCCAAACAAAACATCCTCCCAACAGATGCTCTTGGCAGGGAGTCCAGACAATGCAGGGCCCAATGCCAATCTGGTGCAAACAGGTATAACACACTTAGGGGCCATTCACACTACCATCTACCCTGGTTTCCACCCCGGATTAAAAGTGAGAAGTTCCCACTGGCGTTGGGTTTCTCACAACCGGATCTGGGGCTTGCACACCAGATTTAAGGCAAATGCTTCTCGGAGTGGGATATTTAAAACTGGGGAAATCCCTGTGTCTTTTTGGAAAAACCGGGGCCAGGCCAAGGTGAACTTGGCCCCGGTCATGATCAGATCATTGAGGAGGAAGGATCAAGGTCAGAAGGTGGGCAGTGGGCGGAACATTCCTCCCCTCTCGCATTGGTTTCTTTGGCATTTTTTTTGACAGGTTATGTGAATGCTGGTGCTTTAGTGTTAATGCTTGTGCTACAGGAAGGGAAGCATGCTGGGGGGGGGGGTAAATCCCAGGGAAGGAGATCTGGCTTTGGGGCATCCAGCTGAGAGCGAAGGGGAGGTGAGTGGCTGGATGCGGAGGAAAGGTGAGGGCATTGGGTTTGGAGTGAAAGGGAGGCTGCATCAGGAGGGAAGGCAAGTACATCAGGGCTGGGAGCGAAGAGAAGGCTGCATCGGGAGGGAAGGCAAGGACATTGGGGCTGGGAGCAGAGAGAAGGCTGCATCGGGAGGGAAGGCAAAGACATTGGGACTGGGAGCGGAGAGAAGGGTGCATCGAGAGGGAAGGCAAGGACATCAGGGCTGGGAGTGGAGAGAAGGCTGCATTGGGAGGGAAGGCACAAGTTGAAAAGTTGACAATATGAGAACGCTGCCACCAGTTTTTTAAAAAAAAGGAGGGAGCAGCATGACATGTCACCACTGACGACAGTGGAAGTGAGTTTGATTGACAAAAAGGAGGTTCCATCTTCAAGTGCTACTTTTGTGAATGGGAACTTTAGTGGGCTAATTTGCACCGGGGAGCTTCAGTCGGTGCAAAGGTAGTATGAACTTCTTTCTGGAGAGATTCGGTAATGACATACCGAATCTGAACCAGAACTAACCCCGGCAAATGGGCTAGTATGAATGGGGCCTTAGAATAGATTTTAAAACCTCACAATTTGCTCAGGACTACTGGCCAACTATTGGCCAACTTCTGGGAGCTGAAGTCCAAAATCTCTTAAAGGGCACAGTTTGGGAACCACTGGTTTAAAGCAACCCCAGCAGGTACTTCTCCAGCTCTTTTTGAAGATGTTGAAAGAAAGAGACTCCATCGCCTCTCTAGGTTCCATTTCTTAACTGATCTTATCATCAAGAGGTTCCTTCTAATGTTCAATCAAAATTTACCTTCCTGTAACTTCAAACCATTAGACTTTGTCCTACCTTCTGAGGCAACAAATCTGCCTCCTTCTTTCTGTGACAACCCTTGGGGTATTTAAAGAGTGTGATCATATCGCCACTCAGTCTTCTCTTCACCAAGCTGAACAAACCAAGTGTCTTCAACATTGTGTTGCTTTGGACTGGATAAAAAAGGAGCAGATATTATACAGCTTGTCGTGGTGGCTTGCTTCAGGACTGGGCCATGCAAATTTCATAGTCCTAGCCCTGAAGAACAAGCAGAGGAGACAAAAGACTTACATGATTTTAAAAGCTTGAGTTAGGGTGAAAGATTAGACCATTTGTGAATTTGTTACAGAGACAGATTCTTTAAGAGTCTTAAAACTCTCAAAAGCAACCTCTAGAGTGTACTGTTGCTCTATGCTAAAGCAAAAAAGAGTTCAAGTACTGGCTGGCTTACCTGTTCTTTTTTTCTGTTGCCGTGCCTCATGCAAATACCTTAAATAAAAATGAGAAACCTCCTTCAGAAGATTTGCACAAAGAGAAGCTAATATATTACTCCATTTATTTTTCTTCCAAGATGAAAAGCTGAATCTGCATAGTGTTTGAAACCATGGGATTGTCTGATTCACATATGACATTGCTTTTGCTGAATTACCCCATAAAGCCATCTGGTCCAATATTATTCTTTCTTCTCACTGGCAGTACCTCTTCAGGGGACAAGTATTTAGGCTTTCCTAGGACTCCTATCCTGAGTTTTTTCAATAAAAATGTTGCAGCCTTTGGCAAAGTTTGGAATAGTCACTTTTCTTTGGACTATAGCTCTGAAGTTGTTATTCCAGACAAACAAACAAATATGTGGGCCCAAGTTGGTATTACTCATAAGATCAATGTAATACAACCCAATATTTCACAGAGGAAAACCTGGACACATGTGGCCAAGTAACATCAGACTGTGGGCAAGGTGGCAAAAGGTATTAATGAGGGAGAATATAGAAGCTACTGTAGGTGAGTTTGCAGGAGTTTGCTTTTGCCTGAGTCTACAGGGAGAGAAACTAGGAAATTTTAAAAACACGTGAAAAGTGGGATGGCAAAGAATTAACTGGACTTGTCTTTGCCAAATGGGGACAGTTGGAAAGTATGTGTATACAAAGGGGGTGTACAATCTGGAAATTTTTAAACCAAGAAACACATCACAAGTTCTTCAAAGAACTAACACATCAAAAGCAACAATAATTCTTTGAAGGTCAAACACTACAGACTTAGTAAAACTCCAGTCCTGTAAATCAGAGTCCCTTTTGTTAAGGATAAAGCAACATGGGATATACAGTAAATGAAATAAAACATGTATGTGAGAGTCAGGGTGACTCAGCAGAAGCCAATTGAGAACCACACAGGTGTAAATGGTAATACAATTAACAAGTCCTGAATGCCAAGGACAGAAATGCAAAGTGGATAATTGGACACACTTGACAATTGTTAAGTGGTCAAGGCTGAGATGATGAAATCATTAATTGTAGGATGAACCAAGAGAACCAATGAGAATGATGTACACGCCTACTGGGTGGAAACAGACAACAGTGGGTGGTACCATGCATTGACTATAATAATGACTATAGATCCCAATGTATTTTGTGGGTTGTAGAGTGGGTAGTAGTAGTGGATAGTGAGGAGTAGAGTATTGTTGTGTTGGATAGTTTTGGAGCTGTATATAGTAGAATAAAGTAGATCTTTTATTTAAGACTACTGAGTTGTCTGGTGTCTTGGGTGAAGCTACAAGAACCAGCTGGATCCAGAAGAAGGGTGAAGACTTCTGTGGAAGCAAGAGTGAGAAGGCTTGGAGAGTTTGTCAGGGTCTTCAGCCTATTCTCTGTAACTCTTGCTAAGCTATAACCACTGGCCAAAACTGGTCAGCGCGGTGCACAACCAGGTGGTGAGTTCAAGCCAGAGGTGAAGAGCTACAACTCCCATCATCCCTGACACCTTTTACATGACACACTTAGACTGTTATGATTCTGCTTTAGCAATTGTGGCTAGATCCAATGGAATCATGGAATTTGCAGTTTGGAGAGGGATTGGAATTCTCTGCCTGGGGATTCTAAGTATCATTCTCTAAATTTCAGATTCCAGAATTCTACAGGATGTTGCCATGACAGTTTAAACTGGAATTAGGGTGTTATAATTGTGTGGTGGGAACTGGTCCTAAGTCCAGTGAACTCAGTGGGCCTTATATTTCAGTAGATATTCTCTTTAGCCCTCTCACATTATCTCACATAAGTTTATTGCACAGCACTTTCAGGAACAGGAACGGAACAGCATGAAGGGGGGGAGGGAGAGAGAGAATGGGTGTTACCACAGGGGATGGTACTGGGAGTCCCCAAGTCGTTCCCCAGCTGTTCCCCAGCTGTTCCTGGCAGCCGATTTTGAAGAATGGTTTAAAATAATCCTTCAAAATCAGCTGCCAGGGAACGGATAGGAAATGGCTTGGGGATTCCTGGCAGCATCTTTGATATTCTCCCATGCAGTAACACCCATTCTCCCCCCTTTCCATGTTGTTTTGTTCCATTCCCATTCCTGCAAGTGCCATGCCATTCTGTTCCCATTCCTATACGTGCCATGCGATAAACCTGCCTCTCTCATTAGCAACTTGCTAGCCCACTTGAACTCACATGAGGAAGGTAAGGTTATACACCAAATGAACTACTACAACAACAGTTACATTTATTTCGTACAAGGAACTGAGTTCAGCATTGATGTCTCTTCTCCTCCTCACCTTTATGATTCCAAAATCCAACACACTTACAACTACTTTGGACTGTATCTCAGTGTGATATTGTCCACAAGTAGATCCAGCTCTTTTCTGCAGACATTCAGTCATGATACAATCGACTCTCCATATCCACAGATTCCTTATCCATGGATTCAATCTTATACATGAATATAAATTCAAATTTATATATTTGAAAAATATATAAATTCCAAAAAGCAAACCTTGATTTTTCTATTTTATATAACGGACACAATTTCACTATGCCATTGTATTTACTTTGACTTGAGCATCCATGTATCCAGGGAGAGTCCTGGAACCAAACCATAGTAGATGCCAAGGGCAAATGACAGGCCCAGGCTGTTAATAATACAACAGAAAGGGCAGGTCTGGAAAGTACATCCTTACTCTTCCACAACTAGCTATGGAAAATGCATGAGTGGAAGATGACCGGGAAAGGCCATGGGGTATTCAATTTCAGATTTCCTTCCTGTTTTATTTTTATTTTGGACGGATTCTTTTCTAGAGTGATTAGAGATTTAATAAGAAAGTAATAGTGTTAACAAATATCCTCATTGTTCTAGGCTTTAGCAACTATTGCATATCACTTCAGAAGAATGATGTCCCTGCATGTTGGCTTTTAAACCTCATGCCAGCCCCTGTACCTCTTTGCAAGTTCTTCTTCCCTATGCTTTGGAGCAGGGGGTAGGCATTCTGGAGCTCTCAAGATATGTTTGACTACAAATCCCCATGACTCCCTACCAGCACAGGCAATGGCCAGGTATGATGGAAGTAGCAGATAAATATATTATGAAGGCTATCTAATTGCTTGCTTCTGCCTGGAAGAAAGAATCTAAAACTTGAAAAGTCTCATCAACTGAGACTGACTCTATACCAAATCCAGAGATCTCATGTGTTGTTATTTTTCATCAAGTCAGTTTTAATTTTTGGCACCCCTATAGAGACCTCTAAGAGCTCCAGTCATCAAGAACTCTGTGCAGGTCTCTTTCCACGGCTTCCTTGAGTCAAACCATAATGTGGGCTTCCTCTTTTCCTCCTGCCTTCATTTTACCAAGCTTTATCATCTTTTGCAATGAGTCATGAGGCACAAGGGATAAGTAGAAACTTATCTACTTACATGATTACATGATTGTTTGTGTGGGGTGGGTGGGTGGGGAGAGAGAGTGGTGATTTCCAGTGCATATCTGCCCTATATTCCCATATGGCTGAAGACCAATGTTTTCCCTTCATCTTTCATGGACTTTATGGGATGACGTGGTCAAACTGAACTGGGCACACAACCTGAAGGCAGACATTAGTCATTCAGCTGGTTGATCAAGTATAAAAGAAGCTGCCAGGAGTGAGCATTTAAACCTGTCACCAAATCATGCAGATCTGCTCAAATTTCTAAGCACTGAGACACAGCTTCTGCATCTTTTCCATCCTTGAAGACTTCCTGAATGATTTAGGGGCCCTTCTACACTACCAGTTAGAACATTATGGTTCCACTTTAACTGTCATGGGCCCGTGCTATAGAATCCTGTGATCTGTAATTTCATAAGGTATTTAGAATCCTGAGTGACAAATCCCAGGGTTCCACAGAACAGAATTATGGCACTTAGAGTGGCATCAAAATGTGAAAGGGCTCCTGATTTACAGGACTGGCATTTTACCAGTTCCATTATGCTTGACATTTGAAAAATTTGTGCAGCCTCTAACTTGTCTTTTGTTTAAATATCTTCCAAAGTGGATGACTGATCACTGCAGCCTTTCTCTACCTGATGCCTTCGAGATGCCTTTGAGATATTTTGGATTTCAACTTTCATTATCCCCAGGCCAGGTTGGGAAAGGGAGGATGAGTGCATGGTGTACCTGTTGGGTTAACAACTTAATCCAACAATAAACATTAAATGGCCATTTTTGAAACACTTCAGACTTTTAAGGAACTTTTAAAACATTACATCTGAAAATCAAATTATCTTGAATTTTAAGCCTACGGCCTCTGAGGGAGAGAGAAGGCTGGCCCAGTACCATCAGGGGCTGGCCTGAAGAAAGAGGCTCCTCCCTCCCTAACTGTCATCTTTCGGCCTCTGAGGGAGAGAGAAGGCTGGCCCAGTACCATCAGGGGCTGGCCTGAAGAAAGAGGCTCCTCCCTCCCTAACTGTCATCTTTCGGCCTCTGAGGGAGAGAGAAGGCTGGCCCAGTACCATCAGGGGCTGGCCTGAAGAAAGAGGCTCCTCCCTCCCTAACTGTCATCTTTCGGCCTCTGAGGGAGAGAGAAGGCTGGCCCAGTACCATCAGGGGCTAGCCTGAAGAAGAAGAGCCCTCCCTCCGGTCCATCTGCCTTGGTCCAGGCCTCAGAGGGAGAGAAGAATGCTGGACCTGATTCCCTCCACCCCTCACCATTCCCTTCTCCTTTTGTGTCGTGCCTTTTAGATTGTAAGCCTGTGGGCAGGGAACTGTCTGTTATCCCCTCTATTGCAAACCGCTCGGATTCCCAGTGATTGGGCGGTATATAAATAAAACCTATTATTATTATTATTATTATTATTATTATTATTATTATTATTACAAGCTGTGTGCATATGTGTCATTCAAATTGTAATTTGAGCACTATTTTTTCAAACTCCAGAGGAAAATCAGATTTAAATTTATGAAATGATGCAATTGTTATTTTTAAATTGCTCAGTCCTGAAGGTGGAATGTTTATCTCTATGCATATATTTTCTGGCTGTCATTGCTATCCTTTTATACATTGTGGGAAAAGGACAAAAAAAAAATTCAGATTTAGGAAGATCAAATGAAATGCAAAGTGCTGAAGGGTGGCACAGAATTCTATATTCCAAAGAGAAGGCTGTGCCAAGATAAAAATTACCCACCCTGCTTGCTTATCACTATTAGCAATAGGCTAGATTGCATAGACTGCTGGAAGGCATGAAGGCTGGGGGAAAAACAACAGAGTGTATGCAGTGATATGCACGTGAAGTACAGGCTGTATTCACTTGGGTGTTTGGGGAATGTTCTCCCTGTCACTTGTGGCCTTACGTCCCTTCATCAATTTATTAGAATTGGTCTGTGTAGTGTATCATTTATTTATCCTGCATCCATCCAAAAGTAGGTGCAGATACAGAGAGTCTTTTGGTTGCTAAGTAACTACAGGAAAGTTACACCCTTCTCTCTGCTTCCTCCTCCACTTTCCAGATTCACTCAAATATTTGAGCCAAGAGAAAAGTGTAGGAGATTATTTGTATATCTATGTACACCAGCCTAGAAGATACTTGGTAGATGAGGAGGTGGTTATTTTCTCTTGTGTCTACTCTGTCTGTTTCAGATATACATCAGCAGTAGGGGGGAAAAGTCACATTTCCCATCAGGGCTGGCCCTACCATTAGGCAGAGTGTAATGTTTTGACTGTCAGGAAAGATGATGATGATGACAGTGATGACGGCTTCCAAAAAACAGTGCACATGGGATTTTCAATCACACATGCTAAAATAACCTGACTGGCCTTGGTTATTGCATACATTGACATGAACAGGGGAGGGATACAATTGATTGCTTTGTCTCAGGAAGTAAAATGTCTTGGATTGCCCCTGCATCCCATCCATCATGTTTTACAACCACCTTAAAGTTTTGAATCTCAGATCTAAGCTGGAGAGGAAAGATAGCTCACTCATGGCATAAACCTGCAGAAAACCTATTCATTTCAGCAGATATTAGGAAGCACTGGGTAGCAAATAAAAACATTGGGTAGAAAGACTTTTGCTTAAAACTCAAAGGAATCATTTTGTAGAGATGGGCAGATCTGTTGTGTTTACCTCCTCCCATACCTGAAATTTAGTGAATCTGGGAAAATCCTGATTTTAAAAAATTAGATCCAAATCAAAAATCTCACCCATCCTTACTGCCAAGACATGGTAGATCATACTGTTGAAACTATGGCGCCTTACAGACGGGCCTAAGCGGCGCCGTCGTTGCGCCAGGAATACGCATGAGGGGCAGCGCTTCCGGACGCGCCTTGCCCCTCGCGCATATTCCGTACGGCAAGATGGCGGCGCCCTATACAGACGGGCACGGCCATCTTGACGTAACGGATGCACAGCGTCCGGACGTCTAAACCCGGAAGAGACATCGCGAGTGCACGCTTTGGCACTTGCGACGTCTCTTCTGGGTTGCCGGAAGGAGCGCAATGTTTGCGCTCCTTTTTTTCAGTGCGGGGGAGTCGCGCGGTTTGGCTGCTGCGGCTTCCCCACACTGCAACCGGCAGCGGCCCAAGACCGCCCCTTTTGGGTGGTCTGTAACGGGGCCTATATTAATTTAAACCTCGGTCTTCAGGGAGTAGATTCATTAGGAGTGACACCAGGTGATAGCCTATGTGGGATGACACTACTGTTCCTCAAACATCTGCTTTTTGGCAGAAAGGGGCTATGACATTTGCCTGTGTCCCATTAAAAGACTGAAGAGATGGTGTGAGTGGAGTGAGGCTCAGTGGTAAGAGAAAGGAGAGGTCCCAGGGTGTATTTTTTTAAAAATTATTATTTTTTTAAAATTGAATCAACATTTTTATCTTTCCTAAGGGGCTTGTCAGACTGCCCAAAGGGGCGGTCTGGAGCCACCTATTTTCCCTCCGGTGGGAGCGTGCAACAAAAAAATTGAGCGGGCTCCCTCTGCATCAAAAAGAACATGCTAAAAGTGGGTTTTTTCGCACGCACTGTGTCGCATCAATGATGCAAGTGCGGCACCCTGATATGCGGACGCAGTGCTGCGCTTGTGTCATCATTGCGGCCCCCATATGCATGGGATGGTGGCGTCTGTATGTACTAGGCTTCAGGAGCGTGCAGTGACCCTAGAATCAGTGCGGACATGCCACTTCCCGCCTGTCTGTCTTGGGCCTAAGTTTTCTTTAAAAACATCACCTTTTACCAAATTTTCACTTCAGCCACATGAAACTATGTACAGTCTGCTCTTCTCTTACATGGGGATCTGTTCTGGCCCCCCCCCCCCCCCCGTAAGAGAAAATATGCAGATGCTCAAGCTCCATTCAAACTAGACTAGACTAAATCTGGGGCTTTCAATATGCCATCACTGAGCTGCCATTCCTTCCAAAGGCTTCACCATTTTATTTACTTTTTGAAGTAAGATCTCACTACCACCATTTGATATCTGATGGAAACTGTTTAAATACGGAACAGACAGAAACACCATTAGATGGATATATAATTGGTTTGAAAACCATTCTCAAAGATGAGTCACCAATGGCTCTGTTTCACACTAGAAGGAGGTCTGAAGTGAACTGCCTCAGGGTTTTATCCAAGGGCCCTTACTCTTCTACATTTTTATCAATTACTTAGATGATGTGGTGAAGAGAATCCTTATCAAGTTTGCAGATGATACAAAACTGGCTAGCACATTGAAAAGAAGGAACAGAATTCAAAAGGACCTAGATAAACTAGAAAATCGGGCAGAAATTAATAAATTTAAATTCAATCGAGACAAATGCAAAATTCTACATTTAGGCTAGAGAAACCAAATGCACAAGTATAGGATAGGGAATACATGGCTCAGCAGTACTATGTGTGAAAAGGGATTAATATTGATTGTAAAGTGAGTATGACTCAGCACAGTTTACAAACTGAAGGAAGTAATAGCCCCATTATATTCTGCACTGGTCAGGCCTCAATTCGAGTACCGTGTTCAGTTCTGGGTGCCTTGTTTCAGCCAAGAAGGACATAGATAAGTTGGAGTGGGTTCAAAGAAGGGCAACAAGAATGATAAGATAACAAAATATATGAGAAAATGTTGAAGACACTTGGTTTGTTCAGCTTGGTGAAGAGAAGACTGAGTGGCGATATGATCACACTCTTTAAATACCCCAAGGGTTGTAACAGAAAGAAGGAGGCAGATTTGTTGCCTCAGAAGGTAGGACAAAGTCTAATGGTTTGAAGTTACAGGAAGGTAAATTTTGATTGAACATTAGAAGGAACCTCTTGATGATAAGATCAGTTAAGAAATGGAACCTAGAGAGGCGATGGAGTCTCTTTCTTTCAACATCTTCAAAAAGAGCTGGAGAAGTACCTGCTGGGGTTGCTTTAAACCAGTGGTTCCCAAACTGTGCCCTTTAAGAGATTTTGGACTTCAGCTCCCAGAAGTTGGCCAATAGTTGGCCAGTAGTCTGGGTTTCTTGGAAATCCCTTAAAAAGCACACTTTGGGGACCACTGCTTTAAATGGAGGTCCTGCACTGAACATGGAGTTGGACATGATGGCCCATGAAGTCCTTTCCAACTCTATGATTCTTTGTGAAAGCCGATCAAATCATAGCTATTGTTGTCTTCAGTTCAGGGAGAGTTTTTGGGGGTTATTTTGCATGGCCCTTCTAGGTATTTTTTCTAGAGTCCTTGACCCTGTGGAAGGAATTACTCAAGAATACACCAGTGAAACCCAGAGAACTGCAGAATACTTATCTGGGAGAGGGAATACCATGACCCTTAAGTATACACTAGACCTTGAGGTAGCTAGCTGTTCATAGGTTGGCCACAAAGGATGGTTTTATTGTATGGTTATGATATGTATATAAGTATGTTAGTCAGAACCCTGTTCATCCCAGCTAGTGTTGAATCAATTGCTGAATGGTGATCGAACACATAGGTAAGTCCAGTTGATTAATGGGTATTCTCTAGTCAGGAATAACAATAGGATTTAGGTGATCATTTGTTAAGAAAAGTATGCATCCAAACTGTAAAGCTCTTAAGCCTGGTGATACTTGATAAAGTCTTACATAGTTTTGTTTATCTCCTTATCAATCTACCCCACAGCATGGGACTATAGTAAATGTTAATGCTGTTGATGGATGTCACTCAAGAGTTTATTATGGCCAGCAGCAACAAGTATGCAGGATTCAGCACAAAGTGAGTGTGTGTGTGTGTGTGTGTGTGCGCTTGTGTCTGTTCTGTTGGGAGGTAGGTTTGAAGAATGAAGCCTGCCTACTGTCAGCTTTGATTAAAGGATAACCAGATTTTTGATGAAAGAGAGAATCACGTACCATGTAGTCTTTGGGTGAGCAAACGATTTGGGCTGAATGGTCTGGGGGAGGAGGGAGGATTCAGAAAGCAAGCAAGAAGACATAAACATAGCCTGCAGGCTTGTTTAGTCACAGGCTGTGGGACTAATTGGGATACACCCACAATGCTGTTCACTCACCTTTCTGCTGAGATAAGCCCTTTTCTGCCTGACTGACATTCATATGGCAAGGATTAAAAAGAAAGGCAGGGGAAAAAACTCCTCTAAAAATAATTGTAGCATGATTCTTTCCCCCTCCCTTACCAGAGGCACAGACTTTCCAACTGTAGCTGTTACACAGCAGTGTGGGAAAAGCAGCAAAAACTTGGCAATCTGGGGCTGAAGCGACACTGAAGAATTAACATATTTTGATGCCACTTTAACTGCCATGGCTCAATGCTATGTGGAATTCTGGGATTTGTAGATATATGAGCTATTTAGCCTTCTCTGTCAGAGAGCTCTGTTGCCACAAGAAACTATAGATTCTATGGTGTTTATCACACGGAGGTTTTTGCAGCTTTTTGCAGCTCAGATCCAATGTGACTGCAGGTCCACCAATGTGAATTCACGTGATAACGTAATGTGTTATCACATGTGATTCCTTTCTATGGGAGCTCCTTCCGTGACGCTTCCACAGTGAATCCAAAGTGACTCCTCATTTTGGTGAATTCGGTAAAAAGTGAATTCACAGAATTCGCACTCAAGCTCACTTCGATTTCACTCCAAATTGATCTGGTGTGGAATGCAACTTTGCTTCCGTCCCGGTACACACACTCAAACCTCCAAATAGGCAAATTTCCCATGATGCTGTGCTGCAATTTTGCCCCAATTGCTTCCCTTGCTCGGAAGGGTAGATGACAGGGATGGAGGGAATGAAACAGGAGGCTGGGGGGAGAGATGGGAGCAACGGAGGGGGCCATTGGAGGCTGGGGGGAGCAAAAAACATCAGTTCCCAGAATTCCATAGCCTCAAACCAAGGACCCCATAACAAACTCCAACTCCCAGAATTCCATAGCACTGAGCCAGGACAGTGAAAGTGAAGTCAAACCAGATTATTTCCCAAGTGCGGATGCAACCTAAGAGAAGGCAACTGTTACAAAGGGAAGAAGAGTGGATTGGATTCAGGGAGGTGGTACTTTAGGGAGCATGGAGGATAATTATGATAATTATAATTTAAAAAACCAAAACATGTTTTAAAATAACAACAACAACAACAACAACAATAACAACAACAATAATAATAATAATTTATTTTTAAAATACTACTACTACTACTACTAATAATAATAATTAATTAATTTGCTGAGGCATCAGAGCTCTCTGGCAGAGAAGGCTCAATGTCTCAGGACACTACAGTTCCCAGAATTCCATAGCATTGTGCCAGGACAGTTAAAGTGGAGTTAAACAGGATTATCTCCCCAGTGCAGATGCAACCTAAGAGAAGGCAACTGTTACAAAGGGAAGGACAGTGGATTGGATTCAGGGAGGTGGTATTTTAGGGAAAATGGAGAATAAAGGAAACTGGATCATTTCTGCAATCCTCCAAAATGGGTCTCCTTCAGATCCAAAGGATTTACTTCCAAGTAAACCTGCAGTTTCTACACTGATTATTTTGCAGTGAATAATAATAACAATTCCTTAATAATAATAATAAATGGATGGGGGCTCTAACACGGAGGATAGATATAGATGTGGCTGAAATGGATGAAAAGAATGACAGGAAAATAGATGTAGATAGGTGTGGCTGAAATGGATGAAGAGAGTGACAGGAGAATAGA